>NW_027396863.1:0-182900 GCF_047715825.1 Aspergillus stella-maris | reverse complement strand
AACAACAGCTTGGTCTTCCTGGTGCTGGAGAGGATGCTCGTCCGGGGGAGGCTGCCAATAATCCAATCAATTTGGATCCAGAGGAGGGCGAACGAGAACGGCCAATTAATTTGGCTCTTGAAGATGGCAATAAGGACAATCCAATTGTCCTTTGAAGGTACGTACAATATTTCTTACTGTTAGGCTGGACGTGGTGAACCTGGCCGACCCTAGTTGTACGGGGCTGTGTACAACACCTGAGCAAGGACTTGGACCTTTACGCGGTGCTTGGGATAAGTAACCTACTGGTGAAACAAATCAAGTCATTATGTACGATAAGATAGTGTTTCTGCTGGCAGAACTCCAGGCGAATACATTACATTACACCCAAAGTGGGTATGTTGCACGAGTGTCGCTTTAGGCCTCCGTACCAAGGGCAAACTGTGAGGAAGACATTGGCAATCACAATCTACCAAACGTCAACATCGCCAAGCGCGAAGTAAGCGCATTAATAAGAGCTGAAAGAAAAAAATGAAACGAGCATAATCAATGTAGAAAGCCAAGTAAGACGAGGATCCTACTCTGGGCTCATGCTTTTTCTACAATGAGTCAACGATCTGCAGGCTGTAAGATTTCAGCCCTGGGGTTCTTCTGCCTTCTACACGTCGGGGTCCCAATCGGAATCGAAAGAAGGCCACCCATTATCGATTCTTCTGGAGTCGACGATTTCTATAACGCGATGAGAATGCGCGGCTCCGCGGGTACCCTGGATTTGCATCGCGATGGTCGGCGGGTTGACGCGATGCATCCACAGTTTTGCCACAATTGGCAGTTTGGGGACGAAATGTTCGGTTGTGGAAGGTTTTCGATGAGCAACCATGAGTCATTCCGAGTCACCGTTGTTGCTTGAATCACAGGGACAATCAAAGGGATAGTAGTAGGGCGCAGAGTATTCTGTATAGCAACGGTAGAGTTAGACGTCCGGGTGTCAGCCTCACATCCCCTATAGGCGATCATATAAATATTTTGTCTGACTCAACCGCACTACCACCCACACGCTTCATTCGGATTTCATCGGCGGGACGCCGAACTTTGTGGCACCATGGCAATTCTCCCAGCAGCTTAGATCCGAGAAATCAAAAATTTGAACAGAAATTGGTGGTCGCATAGCTGCGGGTATCGCCGTGAAGCATGGATCAAGAAAACTTTGACCAGCACGGCGCAGTCATAGTACCGGCTTATATTGGCGATCCGTTGAATGGAATTAATGTATACAGACTCATGGACTACCGCTTGCTATGATGTGTGGCAATGCGCAGGGCTGGGTTGGAACCGCGAGAGGGACAATGAGAGTATTCTGTTCTAACCGGGTGCGTTGGCGCAGGTTCGAGAAAAGGTTTAGGATCCAAATAGGAGAGGGTTGATCCACCCTACAAGGATTACGAGTTTTACTGATGATTCGGAATGGGGCCAGCCTGAGCAAAAATTGGACATGTCTTTCCACGAGTTCACTGCAGTACGCGTTGGCAGCGATTGCAGAACAATGCCACTGGTGTATGGGCGACAGATCAGATACGAGAGATGGTGACGCCGTCGACAAGAATCTAGAGTCTCTCTAGAGTCTCGCCACAGAGCCTGTCAAGCAACAAGTTTTTGCATATCTCGTGGTAGGGACAAAGAGATCTCGTACCAAATCGCCAAGGTGTATGAAACAGCTAATCAGTGATCCAAGTGGTTGGTGCAGAGGAGGTCCAGCTGGTCGGAACTTTCATCCTCCGGTCGTCAAGACATAAGCTGGAGTCCAATTGGGACAAAAAGACCTTGGCAGACGGGAGATAAAGAGGCAAGGTAGAGACAAAGATGGTTCCGGCGATTGGCGCATGGTCAGCTGGGACGGATCCAGGGTACAAGAGGGGAGCTTCTCGTATCTGAGCTCTTTGAATGCCACATCGGAAACATGCCTAGTAAAAGAGGCGACGACGACCGGACATGGCCGCTGTTTTTCAGCAACGAAGCATCGTAGAGCTGTCTGGGAATCTGGGGTAGCGTGGGGCAGTGGGGATGGCCAAGACGATGGGGGCATGCCATGATAGCATATTGCGGGGTAAGGAGATATATCGATACAATGCGAAAGGTCATGATGACAGCAGGTATCGGTTAGTACGAGACAAAGTCCCTCCTCAGGGGCCTCTGGTCTGCAGAGGGGCAAGCATCATGTCGTCAGAACCCTGGTGTTCATCGAGGATAAACTGGATAGTAATCCTTGACATGGTACGCAGCTGTATGTGGAATCTGAGCTGACAACCCCTCTTTCAAAATCCATGGGGCCAGGTCATTTCGGTATCTTAAACTCACACATTGTCCAACTGTGAAGTGCCGGCAAAGCCGAGGGTATGGTGCATTGTGGAATTGGTTTAGTAGCCAAAGTTGAGCATCCATCCAGAAACCCGTCTGATGGATGTTAGCTAGATTCTCGGGCATCCAATCCCGCTATCAGGTGTGACAAGGGAGGCGTTGCCAAGGGTCACCCTCTTGTCTCCTCACGACTACTCGCTCTGACTTGCCTATGTGGACCGGAGTCTTGAGTGACATGGATGCAGCTAGCCAGCTTTGGGTTCTTCGAAAGGGGTATAAAGAGGGTCAACCTCAATGCAATGTCCCTTCTTGTAGCCCCGCAATAACCAGACATATTCAACCTACTAGAGTGGCAAGCGACAATGGTGAACGACGTTGAGAAGGTGTCCACCGAACAGGTGTCGACAGAGAATGTAGAAAATGTCGAGAAAGCTGCAGGCTCGCGGCGCTATGTTGATATTGACGACGATGAGGAGTTCACATACGAAGAGCAGAGAAAGATCATCCACCGCGTTGACCGCCGTCTCGTTACCATTACTGGACTTGCGTACTGTATCAGCTTGATGGATCGCACAAACGTTTCCGTCGCGGCAATTACCGGGTAACGTTGCCAGAGCTTTCGATAATGACACTGCTGACACCAGTCTAGAATGATGGAGGACCTCGAATTGTATATTGGTTTCCGATATGTTTGTTTCTCAGCTCAGAGGGTTTGGAAGACTGCTAATGCAACTTAGTCGATTATGGTGCTGGTATTTTTCGTCACCTACATTGTCTTCCAGCCGTTGGCGACCGCCGTCATTCGAAAGATCGGACCGCGAATCTTCATTTCTGTTATCGTGATGACCTGGGGTGCTTGCCTGATTGTAAGGCTGGCCTGTTGTCTGTTATGAAGTGCTCTGACAAATGAATCCCGAAGGGCTTCGCGTATGCTCCGGACTGGCAGACTTTGGCAGGGTTGCGTGCCCTCCTGGGTATCCTCGAAGCAGGGTTCTTCCCTGGTGCGGTGTATCTACTGTCTTGCTGGTACTCACGATGTGCGCCCTTGACCTCTATTTCAGTTCGGACATGATGCAGCCGCTAACCAGAGTTGCAATAGATGAGGTGCAGAAGCGGTACTCGTTTTTTTACCTGATCGCATGCGTTGCCTCTGCCCTTTCGGGTATTCTCGCGTTCGGCTTTAGCCAAATGGCACCTCTCCAGGGCCTCGGTGGTTGGCAATGGATCTTCATCATGCAAGCAGTGGTAAGCATCACATTTGAGCCGGATAGGTATCGAGTTTGACAAAGCTAGTTGACGTTCATCGTGGGAATTTTGTGCATGGTGTTTGTCGTTGATTTCCCTGACAAGGGCCACAACGCCTGGGGTTTCCTGACACAGCGGGAATGTGCATTCGTTCTCCGAAGGCTGGATAGAGACCGGGCGGATGCCAACCCAGAGCCATTCAGCCTCGTCAAGTTCCTCCGTCCCGCGCTCGATCCGAAGATCTGGGCCTTCGCGTTTATCTTTTTGTATGTCTCACTTCCACATTGTTCTGTTCGTTGAGCTAACTTTGCGGTAGTGCCCTGACCACCCTGTCATACGGAATCGCGTACTTTCTCCCAATCATTCTTCGCGACAATATGGGCTTCAGTGTCGCCGCGGCTCAATGTTTAATCGCACCGCCGTTTGCCCTAGCGGGTATTCTCATGGTCGCAACATCATGGGTCGGCGACAAGTACCGCATCCGTGCCCCGATCTTGGTCCTGAACAGCGTCATCACGCTTATCGGCCTCCCGATCATGGGCTTCGCCGGTAGTGCCGCCGTCCGCTTCTTCGGTGTATTCCTGACGACGGCTGGAGCGAATGCAAACATCCCAGCGTGCATGGCGTATCAAGCGAACAATATTCGAGGGCAGTGGACGCGGGCTTTTGCGAGCGCGACGCTCGTTGCGTTCGGTGGGATCGGAGGGATTGCGGGGAGCTTGGTGTTTCGGTCGGAGGACGCGCCAGACTATATTCCTGGTATCTGGGCGGTCATAGCGTGAGTATCCTTGGACAAGAATAATCGTGGATCTTGACTAACAATGGGAATCGTAGGTGCCAGCTGTGTCTGCTCATTGTAGTGGGGGCGTTGACACTCCATTTCTGGATCAGCAATCGCAAGGCTGACCGTGGGGAGAAGATCATCGAGGGGTCGCCGGACTTCAGGTATACTCTGTAGGATATTGGAGCCGAGGGCAGAGGAATTGAATGTGTTTGACAGTAGCGAGCGTGTGAAAGTGAAAGGAGAGAGAGAGATCCCCTTTGTTATCGTACTTTTGGTGATTGGCAACAAGTCACATGTTAGCTCCCCTGACGTTCTCGGTGCAACATCCTTCTGTTCTGTAGACACGCACTCCACGTAGGAGCAGCCTGCCCAATGCTCGCTCCCACACGTCTGCTCTTCGTGCCCAGGCGCAGTCTGTTTTCTTTTGAAAAGAAACCCCTCTGGGACGTACTGCGCTTCAATAACCCACTAATACCCGCGAAGCAGAAGGTTGATGAAGAAACTTTGCCGAATTACGATCCGGCTGTTTACTACCCAGCTGCTCCTGGTGAAGTCGTCCTCGTCCAGGGTCTAGTTTGCACGACATGCTGCAAGGTAGTCGTGATCATGTAGGCGGAAACGCGAACCTGAGTGGACGGTCGCTTTGAAAACCCTCAATTGCGGTCAGGATGCTGAAAGAAAGAACCAGCGGGGATATGAAGAGCACCTTACGCTGAAGACTGTGTCTGAAAGTCGGCTCTAAATGTCTTGAATGAACTTCGGCAATAGTTTCGAGATCATGGGACCAGAAGGAAAGCATCGCTGCCTCGTCTATGAACCAATGTATGAACCTCTTTCGGAATTTCGACGACGCTTTCCAGACCTTACGCTTCCCCTGCCGCTCGCCAAAGCATACATCTAATGCTTACTTGACTCGCTTGGCTATCTTCACTCGAGCTGCAATATTGTCCACGGTGGTGAGAATCCATGCATCCCGCTCCTGTCAACCGAGCTAAATCATCTCGCAGGCCTAAGAATAGATAATATCTTCATCAAATTCGAGGACCCCCGATGACCAACGACCCGATGCTTGACAAAGGCTCACATGCGTATAAGATTGACCCTGGAACATACCGCCCGGTCTGCCAACATCAGGGCTATTTTGGTCCCACAAAAGAGGATAAACTCCGCAACCACCGTCTATACATCGCCGACTTTGGAATTTCCGCCAAACTGGATGATCCGTCTCTGAACCTCGGGTTGTATGAGGGATTGACCATGGAGCAGCGGTGTCGTTATTCTATCCAGCATGACGCCTATCGGGCGCCGGAAGTGCTGCTTGGCTGCGGCTGGGAACCAATGCTGATATCTGGGATTTTGGGACACTGGTAAGGACTACTCTACATTCGCTCTGTGCTACTTTGGGCCACGTGCTGAAGTTTGTTTTAAATTATGGAAAATTGTGGGAAGCTCAGATCTCTTCAAAAATATCCGATTCCGCGACGGCCGATACAACGCCAGAGCACATCTCGCGCGAATGATTACACTGCTTGGCCCTACCCCCATGGAGCTGATCCAGAGGTATCATGGAAAATCGAAAGAAGATTGACTAAATCCCATCATCAAAGACGACAATCATGACAAGAACCCCGATGAGTATTACGACAGGCCGTTTTTCGACGGCGGTAACGTTGGGAAATCCGCCATAGTAAACACCTGAAACACTGCTAATGGCCTTTAGACAAGTTGCTCTATCCTGATTTGGGGCCGCACCGCAATCCAGCGGAGGATATGGCCTGGCTCAAACCGCAACACAGGACGGAATTTATGACATTTGCCAAGAGCATGCTTGATTGGCTTCCAGAGAGACGATATTCTGCTCGTGATCTCATGGGTATCCCGTTTCTGAAAATCGAAGACTGATGTACCTGATTATCGCAATTATGGCGTGCCCAGCTGTGGCCTAGCCGTGAGGGGCTTGGTACCGAGAGTGACGGCCATCGCTTCCCACAAGCCGAAATTGTTCATACAGGCATCTGGGATCGATGGTTTGTCGGAAAAGCCAAGGCTAGTAGGTATGGGACTACCTGGCTACAAGACTGGATGATTCCTGCCTTTCCTGCGAAGCGGTCATGACTGGTGAGCAAAAAACTGGATGAGGAAAGAGCGACCCTGCAGACAGTAGCTAAACCAGGAAGCAACTGGTCCTCTCGGGCTTCAACTTCATTCAGCTGCCGGCAGAGAACGGTTCACACGCTTCGCAACCTTCTTGCTCAAATAAGACGCTTTAATCAGTAGATAGATACCACGAAGTAGACTGTCCGATCTGAATCGGCAAACGAGGATCCAACCTTGACCATTACACGCTCGGCGCGATAATGCTAGGGACGCTGTTGAGGCTTGGAGACTCAGGGCACCTAAGTACTAAATCAATATCCTATATCGAAGTGATAATCCCTTGGTGCTCTAAATCTGCTGCATATCGTGCTTCGTGAATTTGTGCCTCACTAAGGATAGTTGAGGCTGAGTGTGACAGGTGCACCGAAGTGCAAGCACCTGTGATCAACATCCCATCGATGGCCTAGGCGCCCTTCATCCCTCGGGCAGAGCTGCTAGAGACTACGATAATTCGGCGGTGATTCCGTTACCTAGATACGTACTCCGGACGATCTGCACATTCCTACCGCTTTCTAGTGTTGCAAGGCGGATTCCGTTCAGTTAGATCTCCTCCAGTCGTCACCGTAGCGCCCGAGTCGGAGGTGTGCACTGAATGTTTACACCATTGAGTATATCGGATCCTAGACTAAAAGTGAAACCACAAATAGCGCTTTCACGCCTAGTACCTATGTTGATAGGCGCGTAATATATCAGACATTGGGTGGCGCCACTTGCTATCAGTGCGACAGCCAACAGTGTGCCGTTTACGAACGTCAAGTATCAGCCTGGCGACTCGCCGTGGGAAGTAACAGCATTCTATTTAAGTCAGTTTTAGAGACGCCGGTGAGCATAATGTGTATGATAGGGTACCACTATGCTGGGAAATATGGTCGGCGTCGATTTTGGATCCAATCCATAGACAGGCGCTTGACATCGTTCGCTGGGCTGTGCACACTGTCTCTATGATAGGACACCACCATGCTGGTACCAGGCACTTGCCGCAGAACTCATTAGGCTGTCAAATGGTATTTCGAGGGCAAGCGCCGTTATCACTTTGGAATGACGCGTATAGTGAAAGGGAAAGTAAGCAAGGCCACTCCTGCCGCTCTTGTAGGTAACCACTTGTAGCTACCTTGGCTCAACTATTTTTGGATCGCTGGCTACAAAAGGCGACGGGATCCTCCTCCTACTTGGAATCGAACACTTATCTCTTTTTACCTACCTCAAAATCATTAAAGAAACCAAAAAACCTCCATCTACACTCTACTCTACTACTGCCAACCAAACCCTCGAGACCTTGCATCACCATGTCCTCCGAAACAACCACGTACAACGTCTACCTGGCTCTCTTCAGCCAGGAAAAAGCCCCAGACCACGAAGCCATCGCACTCGTCCCAGCCCAGAACAAAAACCAGGGCGCGGGCAGATTCTACCACGTGGCATGGACTACGACCCCAGACCCGCGTACCGTTTCACCCTGAGTAAGAGCTTCAAGTCTTCCACTTTCCAGTTCCAGCTTCCCAAGGAGCAGCTTGCCAACTTCGAGTCGTTTGCGAGCGCTCTGAAACCCCCCTATGACCCCCGGGTCCTGACTGAATCGAACCCTGATCCTCCGGCGCCGGACTGCAGTACTTGGATTGCGGACGTCTTGGCCGAGGCGAGAAGACTGGCTGGGCATTAAGGGAATAGGTGGGACAGCCATGGAGGCTGGAACCTTGGCGCCTGCTACGTTTCAGTTGGAAACGCTGGTTTGAAAGATGGGGTGGGACGCATATTGTGGTACTGGGATGATGCCGCTTGGTATTATTAAGCTTTATGGGAGGATATTCGAAACACGGACAGGGATAAAGTGCATAAACAGAGATGAATGAATGTCACCAGAGCTCTTTGAATAACAACGAATGAATGCTATGCCCAAAATAATAAGGTTGAAGAACCTGTAGAAGGTAGTTCGTCCAATCGTTCTGCCACTTCCAGACGTAGAGAGATTTCGCAAATTCCCAGTATTCTGGATACCACCCGCTAAACTCCCAATCCACGATCCCCGTCACCGACCCATAATTTACCATGATGTTCGCAAGACGTAGATCACCATGCGTAAAGACAATTTTGTGCTTATTCTGGAACAGCAACCCGGTCAAATAACTCTTGATGTGACTTTTCGGTGCCTGTGATTGATAGGCATCGATGAGTGCGCTGTTGAACGCGTCTTCTGATGCAAACGGACCTTGTTATCCGCGTTAGCACTCCTCCATAACAGCGTGGGATTCGCAAACTTTGAATGGACTTCCAATGGGGTCAGTAACAGGGCCGGAACCGACTGAGCCTATGTAGCCCGCGCTACTAATCCCACGTAGCTCATCGATATGTCCCTTAAGCTGGCCAGCAACCCGCTGTTTCGTTTGCTCGTCGTACGTGTCCCAGACTTTATCCAGACTTTGACCATCGATGTAGCTCATAAATATATACGTATCAGAGAGGCTCCCAAAGTCATCGATATCGCGGTCTATCGGGCCATACGTATAGTAAGCGAAGATTTTCGGAACCAGCAGTGTTGGCGTATTCTCTCCAACGAAAAGCATACTTTTGGCTTCAGTAGCCGTGACATGGGTGCCATATTTCACAACCACTTCGGGAGAGATGCGCGCGATTTCCACGCCGCCCCAGGAGAAGATGGTGTTGTCGGCGTTTACTGTCCGTTCAATGCTGTCGGGGTCTGGTATCTCAAATCCGGGAGCTGAGAACAGAACGTTCATACGGCATTTCGCAGGCTCCGAAGGAGGTTTTTCCGCGGCGTCGGACATATTGGAGCGGAGTAGGTCGGCGATGGCAGACTTGAAAGGAAGAAGCGGCGGTGGTCGCGCGTTTGTGTACATGGTGGCGCTAACCGGAATGGGCATTCAACGTGCATTCGCTGGAGGCCGAAGTTGCACGCGGGCCAGATATATCTTCTCCCTCTGAGAAGACAATATACAATTAGAGACAGTGGGGTTATGAACAGGTTTATTTTTCGCCTTCCACTTACCACTACGCCCAGGTCTATAGTTGGGTCCAGATCGCAGTCCCCAAACCGGAGCATGATCTGACGGCCGGCTCACGGACCAATCAAACCCCCGCAGAGAATAAAATTTGCCTCCGATTTGCCTTCCTCGCCGACCCCAGTCCCGTGACTCATTTTGATATCTGATAAGAGGAAATCTTCATCTTCAACCATCTCAACTGGTTATGGATTGAGAACAACAGATGCAATGGTCGAAGAACCTGCCCCGGCGGTAGACATCGCGACCGCCGAGTCAGCCCACCACCACCACCACCACCATAGTCACAGCGGCAAACTTCCCCGCGTCTTCGAGAAATGGCTCTCGCGCATCGCAAACTGGGGCGTCGAGTTGCGCGGGGTGGCACCTGTGCCGATTGAAGAGCGCACGGACAGTCGCTTCATTAATGTGTTTTTTGTTTGGTTTACGTTGAGTACGAACTTGCTGCCGTATGTTCTTACCCTGAATTCTGAGGGTTTGCGCTAATCAGGTCGGATGGCAGCATTGTCACTGGTATGGTGGGAACGTTTGTTATGGGGATGAGTCTGCGAGATGCATCGCTGGTTATCCTCTTCTTTAATATGCTTTGCACGATTCCGCCTGCGTACTTTAGTACGTTTGGATCTAGGACGGGGTTGAGGCAGATGCTTCATGCTAGGTTTACATTTGGGTATGCATGCCTCCTGTTATCGAGATGTCCTCGCTAATACGGACAGGTACTACCTGGTATCTATAATCGTGGCCCTAAACCTCTGCACAATCGCAGGCTTCGGCGTCGTCTCCTCAGTCCTCGGCGGCTCAACCCTCGCCGCAGTCTCAAACGGCAGCATCGACGACACAGCAGGGATCGTCGTAATCGGTATCTGCGGCATGATCGTCTCCTTTGGCGGCTACAGATTCCTCCACCAGTACGAGCGCTACTGCTGGCTATTTGCTCTTGTCGCGATAGTGATAGCCACCGGCGTCGGCGGAAACAAACTCTCCACGCAAACGCCAACGGAACCTCCAAGCGCAGCAACAGTGCTCTCCTTCGGCGGCGTGATTGCAGGATTCTTAATCCCCTGGGCCGGAATGGCAGCGGACTTTAGCGTCTACTGCACGCCGAATGTCTCGACGTTCCGCATCTTCGCATATACGTACCTCGGTCTTTTCCTCCCCACCGTCCTGTTAATGACCCTCGGCGCCGCAATCGGCGCAACAGCACCCTCCATCCCATCCTGGTCAAACAACTACGATACATACGGTGTCGGCGGTGTGCTGGACGCAATGCTCTCCCCCGCCGGCGGATTCGGGAAATTTGTCTCTGTCCTGCTTTCCTTTTCTTTATTAGGCAATCTCGCGGCCTCGATGTACTCCATCTCATTGAACTTCCAACTCCTCCTACCATTCTTCATCCGCGTCCCGCGATTCGTGTTCTCGATTATATATACGGCAATCCTGATCCCTGTCTCCGTCGTGGCCGCAAAATCCTTCTTCACGAACCTCGAGAATTTCTTGTATATTATCGCCTATTGGTCCGCGGCATTTGTATCCGTCGTTGTCGTTGAGCACTTCATTTTCAGGCGCGCAGATTGCGCATTGTATGATAGTTCTTCTGAAACTTGGGATAGTCCGAAGCGGCTTCCGAGTGGTATTGCTGCCATTGGAGCCATGGCGCTTTCGTTTGGGCTTGTTGTGCCTTGTATGGGGCAGGCGTGGTTTACGGGGCCGTTTGCGGAGTCGACGGGGGATATTGGGTTTGAGGTTGCGCTTGTTCTTGCGGGGATGTTGTATTTGCCGTTGAGATGGGTTGAGAGGAGGCTGAGGGGTGTATAGCTGTACTGGTAATCGGTGGGCGGTGGTTTGATAGATGTGATTTATAGATACGATAATGGGTTGTCTGATTACTTCAGCGATAATTTCCACAACTTAAATACTCTGGCTAATAAAACCTTCGTCCGCATATTACCTCAATCCTCAAATGCAGAACCCCGACTAAGCCTTCTCCGGTCGATTCTTGCGAAGGTCCGTGTTAACCTTATGGAAAAGTGGCTGCCTAGAGGTCCTTCCGTATAGAGCCCACTTTGCACTCCACCTTGCGTACAGTCTTCGTACTCCAACTCCATGAGTCTAGGTTTCTGGTACCGAACGCATGGGGAGCTTTCACAAGAACATTTTACGACGCCCTGAAGGGCTGGAGTGCGCTGCGAGGTATATCCCTGACTGGGAGGCTTCGGAACCTCTACCGTAGATACCCTATATGAGATCCAAGACGATAGAAGTTGAGCAGCTAAACTGTGCTACTGCTCTCACCTTGTGGAAGATGGTGCTTCGGTGCATCAAAACCATTTCATTATATCGTGCAAACGAGGCTGTTGCCATGGTTCACTAGGGCTCCGGTTACAAAGTACGACTGCCACCTTCGTCAGCTCACCACCACCACCGGAAAAGTACAGCGATGTCTCAGACCACATTATCGGAGTCGTCGTCAGGGGAACGCTATATTTAGTTAGTTTGGCCACTCGACTGATTCAAGCACTAGCTAGCTCGCTGATGAGCTAGCTATGCATGAGGTCTGCATTGGAGATCTTCGACACAGCAATGTGGTCCTTAAGAATAGGTAGCCATCATTACAACTGCTTTATCTATTTTGTGCCCTTATGAAGGACCTCTTCCTATATTAAAAGCGATAGATCTGAAACAATGTCAAGACATTGTGGTTCCCCTCCAACCTCCCACAATCACACTGACCTTCTGTGGGACGAACATCCGGCCTGAGAGCCGAAGCCCACAACTCACACACCTAATCACCAAAACCTCCCAATAAGAAGTCTATAGCAGTCAATCAATTCCCAACCACCCACCACATTATCTCTAATCCGTACATATGGTCCCATCCCCCGAACCAACCATACGCGCACTGTCAGCTGGCACTGGGTCCAGCCGCGCAAGCCGAATCGTCAGCGTCCACAGAAGCTTCTGGGTGGAGCATTTGCGGCTTTTACCACTAGATGCATACAGTTATTGCCGAAATTTGGTATATCCCGACGAATCGGATTTAGAATGGGATTGGAAGTATGCTCTGAGTTGGTGTATTCCGCAGCCACAGGTACAAAACTTTGATGTGGTCTGTGGAGTGTGGTTCCGGTGTATATAAGTCTAGTACTCCAGCTGCGCGTCGCCTGTCTTTTCCGCTTGTTAGATTATAGATCTGGATCTGACGCCTCTTGCTTTTAGTATTGTACGATCTGATTTCGCTGAAAGGGCATCATGAAGGCTTTTACGAGATGGGCTGCGGCCGCGGCTGCCGTTCAGCTTTGCGCTGCGCAGACTTATACAGAGTGTAACCCTACTGAGAGTACGCCCACCTCCCATTTACTCTATCGTAAGTAATACTAACCTGTGTATAGCGACCTGCGACCCCGACACTGGTCTCTCCTCATGGACATTCACGTCAGACTTCACCTCCGGCGACGGCGCTCTCGATGGCTGGAACACCACCTCTGGTACTGTTGATCTGACCTCGCAAGGCGCAGCCTTTACCATCAATGAACAGGGCCAGTCTCCGACTATCGAATCAGAGTTCTACATCTTCTTTGGCCGCGTCGAGGTCGTTATGCAGTCTGCCAATGGAACGGCGATCATCAGCACTGCTATCCTGGAGTCGGATGATCTTGATGAGATTGACTGGGTATGTCCCTCCCACATCAACATATACACCCTCCCCAGCAAGTAAGAAACGTAGTTGACAAGAAAAGGAACAAATCTCCACCTTCCCAACGGCAATAACAACAAACTACTTCGGCAAAGGCAACACAACCTCCTACGACCGCGCAACCACCGTGTCCGTGTCAAATCCCAATACAGAATTCCACACCTACACCATCGACTGGACATCCGAAAAAACAGAATGGTTCATCGACGGCGAATCCGTCCGCACATTGAACTACGCCGACGCCGTCGACGGCACAAATTACCCCCAGACACCAATGCGCGTGCGCATCGGCATCTGGGCAGGCGGCGACCCGGATAATGGGCAGGGGACTATTGAGTGGGCGGGTGGTGAGACGGATTACACTGCTGCGCCGTTTACGATGTATGTCTCTTCTGTGAGTATCACGAATTATAACCCCGCGGACAGTTATAGCTGGACGGATATGACGGGGAGTTTTGATAGTATTGAGGCTAAAAATGGGACGGATACCTCTGGTACCAATCTTGGTGGGTCTGGATCTGGAAGTTCGGGGTCTGCGGCTGGGTCAAGCAGTACTGCTTCTCCTTCGTCTAGCCATGCCGGTTCTTCTTCTTCTGGCGGTGGTGCGTCTAGCTCATCCCCAAGCCCAACACCCAGTTCCAGCGGGGCAGGAGCAGGAGGTATCGGCGGTGGCGCGGCAACCTCAACAGAAACACCTACAAGCAGTGCAGGAGGCGGCGGCGGTGGCATCGGCGGCGGCATTATCCCCTTCCCTACAACAGCATCAAGTAATTCCCCGAGTTCCTCAACGACCCCAGCGTCGAGTTCGCCGACACCGTTTTTTAATGCTGCGACAGGTGTCTTTCCGTCGACGTTTGAGGCGTGGGTCGTTGTTTGTTTGGCTGGGCTTGTTACGGGATGGTTGCAGCTGTGAGCTGTGTCGTGCGTTTTTAGCCTTGTGTTGATGGAAATGTCTCGAGGATACGAGGGCCGTGGCTATGCCGTCATGGATGGTAGGATATTATTCTGGCTGAACTGGTTTTTGCTTGATTGTTGAGTTTACCCAACTTTATCCTGTCTTTACGATTGTCATGATGTTGCTTTTGCTTACGATGTACTATCAATCTGCCTTACTTTACTTAATTCGAAGTTTGACACTCCCTGATCCTGTGCGTCCTACTTCGTAACTAGCATCCGACTTTCAAGGCTGTCCTGAGAGAGGTGTATATGGGGGGTCATTCTGATCAGGGAAAGCCCAAAGACGCCGATAAAGACAAAATACTACCGACTGAACATCCTAACCCTACCTATATTGTTGGTTCACGTTGCGGGGTGGCTGGTTCTCAGCCCAGCCTCCTCCATACTTCTGTCGGCACCTCACTTCAAAGACCACTCCCCGGCTTTGATACCATGCCTCTACGGAGTAGGTTCTATTACTTTCCCTCTTCGCGTACCCCCCCGATCTACCCCATACACCTAACCTACCTACAGTTCTGAATTGATCGTCCCGAACTACTGATCTCGATTACGGAAGACCAACCTAGCCCGCTACTATCAGCCCACCGACTTTTTGATCTAGATAAAACATGACAGAAACATACAAAGCCTACCTCCTCCGGTACGTCCTCACCATTCAAGATCCAGACCTTCCGCAACCGCGGTATCATACCACAATCTTCGTCGAGACTAGCTTGCCCTCCCCCTCTACCTTCAACACCACAACTCCACCTCTAGGCACAGGAACAATCCACCAAGTAACAGGCGACATCACATCCCCCTCCGGGATGTACTACTTTCCCCAACCAAAGTCAGACCTAGACGCTGAACAGCAACCGCACTCAATCGAATTCATCGGGGTGACACCGAAGTCGACATATCCGGAGAATTGGGATAAGCTGCTGAGGTCAATTAAACCGCCAGGTCAGCAGAAGATGTTCAATGTGAAGACTATGAGGACGGGACCATTTAAGACGCTACATCCTTTGACGTTTTATGAGGAGGGGGAGGCGAGGAGGCTGCTTGTTGAGTGTACGGAGTGGACGTTGAGGCGGTTCTGGCTTTAAGGGACAGTGAGCTGTTGATTCCTGAGTAAGTGTGTTCAGGGTGGTCATCGCATGGGCAAAATCAAGTTGATACTGTGAAGGAATACAGTCGCGTTCTCTGTTCCATACCAAATGTCAGTATCATGGCCGCGGGCAATACCTACCGACCTGCCAAGGACAGCAATATTGTTCGCGATCAGCAGCGCGCACTCGGTCAGGGTCTAAGGTGTTTTCATTTTCGGCTTTTCGAATATTCTCTATTCTTGATGCCTACCGACACTACCTACACTCAGACTACACTGCTGCGCCATTGGAAATTCAAATACACATATGCATCATTTGCGAGTGTGCTTTCGTCTCCCGGCATCGCGAGACAACCATTACCGTTACCGGCCTCCATGTCTGGCTATCAGGATTCAGGATTCTAGGCATTCCACTCGCCCTTGGGATAAGACCTTCCCATGATACCTACGAGTCACTCAGACGGTCTCCGCTCTGTCCGCCGAATCTCAGCTCTCGTGATAAAGGTGCATAGCATAGGCCGAGCCCCGACGCAGGTCCAGCCTTTAAGGTTACGACGGCCAATGCATGTCATGAGCTGGACGCCTTACACTGAAAACGGTAATAACTTACTGTGATTGGTAAATTCAATACAAGGGGCGTATATAGAATCTCTTGGGCTAAGCGGCAGTGCATTTCATGAGTCGACGTGTATATAGATCCCTGCCGTCCTCTACTGTACGGTACCGCTGGGTCTGCATCGTCAGACTAAAACCATAGCAGAACCACAGCATCTTCTGAGTCTAAACCCGCGATCATCTTTTCTTCACATCTATCTCCACCTCTGTCTAGGCTACAGCTTACCACAATCCTCAAATTTCGCCGTCATGCCCAACACCAAGACCAACACCAACATTAAAAACCCCTACAAAAAGCACGCAGGCTCCTCCGGGGGCACGGGAATTGCAGCCGCCGCAGCAGGCTCAGACATTGTCTTCCAGAACCCCGGAGACGCTGTACAGAATGGGCTTAAGGCTTGGAGCATGCATAGGTTTATGGAAGCCGTACGTTGTGCCCTGTATCAAGCCACTCTACTCTACTCCTGTCTCCTCTACCTGTCCCCCAATGTTCCCACCCCCGTCATCATGCATGCTCCGCGATATTGACAAATATTGACCTACTAATGCAACACACTCAAAGAATGGCAAAAACAAGGCAACGAACAAGCACTCAAGAACGAAGCCAGGGCGAGCAAGAACGCACAGCAGATGTCCACTGGCCAAGTTGAGGCGGGGTCGCTCAAGTGGGGAGAAAATGGCATTACGGCGGAGATTGGGTATGTGAGGGATAAGGATGGTGGCATTCGGTATGTTGGGAAGAAGTAGGTAGGGCTTACTAGCTATCTAGTAAGATACCGAACAATGGCACGGGGCGTGGACTATGGGATATGGAGACAGAGATGGATGTCGTGCTCGGGTTAGGTAGACCTTGTGTTATAGGGTTTCATCTGCGGTCTTTTGTCGCTGTTCTAATATACTTATGTGCGATTTGCTTGTCAAAGACCCTTCAAGTGCTCTCTTTCGATAGGTACTATACGGACCCGTGATTCCACACTCTGTCCAACACGAGAACATCTCATGACCACCTCATATCAGACGCATAAACCCTCAATTTCACGATACCCACTTAGCCTCAGACCTCCCCCTCGCCCCGGAAGGAACATCATACCTCAAGTCACTCCCTTTGATCTTAAACGGACCGGTCAAAATCTCAATATTACCATCCACCCCCCACTCCTCCCCGCTCATCTTCTCAAAGTACTCCTCCCTGCTAAAAAGCTCAGGTCGAACTTTCCGAAGCGTCGCATAAGTCTTCGTAATAAGCGAGAGCATCTCGTCGTAGTGCCTGAGCTTCAGGTCTGCGTGTTTCTCGCGCAACGAGCGTTGAATTTCAGGGGACTGAAGACCGAGTCTGTAGTACCAGATGTTGTATTGCGTGAGCGAGACGTCGATGTCGAATGTTTGTTCGCTTTGTGAGCGCAGGAGGAGGGCGTGGCTGACTGCTGCGGCGCCGACGAGGCCCATTTGGTAGTCTGAGTTTGCTGCACGCATACCAACATTAGACGCTATCCAAGAAATGGGGTGGAGATACATACGTAGTAGCGGCACAATAGGCTCATCAAGACCCAGAAACCTCCCCTGCAACCAACTAATCCCAGTTAAACAATCGCTCACCTGCTGCCATCCCGAGCGATAAGAAAGCGGTCCCTCCCACCCATAGCAGTTCTCGCGCGCGTATACCAAAGTAGGATTCAACTTCCTCAATTCCTCAGCGCCAAACCCCAATTTAGACAGGATACCAGGCCTGTACCCATCCACAACTACATCCGCTCCCCTAACTAGTTCCGCAAAGGTTGCCTTCCCCTCAGGCGATTTAAGATCGATATTCACGTCACGTTTTCCGGTATTCAGGTCAACCCATGTTAATGAGACGTCTGGGAGACTTGAGTTCGTGACTTTTAGTACTTGCGCGCCGAGGAGGGCTAGGATTTTGGATATCACGGGGGCGGCGATGACGCGCGAGAAGTCGATTACGCGGATTCCGGCCAACGGACGACTCGGGTCCTTTGTTTCTGGCCAGGGTTTGCGTTGCGAGGGACGGGGTTTGAGTTTATAGAGGGGTTCTGAGGACATGATCTTGCCCTGCACATGGCCTCCCGTCAGTATCGCCGTCTTCTAGTCTCGGGTGCTACATGGTATGAGTAGGAATGAACGCACGTGTTCGGACTCGAAAAACTCCTCCGGCGTCAAACAAACCACCCCCGCCTGCCGATACTCCTCGTTCGCAACGCGATCGATTTCCTTCGAGTCCCACTGTTTGACTTTTTCCATGTATATCTTCCTCGCTTCTTCCTCTGTGACATCCTGCTCAGGTACACCGACCATTTTCATCGTATGCGAGGCATTCATGCTTCCGTGCAGATGGAACCACCGCCCGTCCTTGGTCTTGTAGACATTCGTACACTGACGACGGATGGGCTTGCCTTGTTCGTATATATCGCCCTTGTGGATTGCTGCTTGGATAGTCTTGTTTTCGAGGGCGGGGGAGCCGTTTATTCGGGGGAGGAGGATGGACATTAGGAAGAGGGATGCGACATCGCTATTCCAAATCAACACGGACTCCCAGAAATAAGATGTGGTGGGTGGCATACGTATCAACAGTAACATCCCTATACTCGCCGCCATACCGCTCCTTCGAGATGACATTTGCGATGGTGGCGACGTAGGCGTTCAATGCAGCGCTCGATTCAGATATCTTGAGTGGTGTCGGGACGAATGGGTCTTTGTCGCCGACGAATTCCACCTTCTTTGCGGCCTCTTTGAATGAATCGGGGATATTGAGGGACGAGTCATTGAGGAGGTGTTCGTGCAGAGCACGAGATGCTTCCGTCTGAATGCTGTATGTCATTTTAGCTGTTCCGGTCAATTGGGTGACATGAGTTGAATTAAGAAACAGAAACAGAGACAGAGACAAAGACAGACAGCGAGGGGTAAAGCTGGATGAGACGATCGTTGTGGATATATACTCCTTGCGGACGAGGTCTCCGCAATGAAAACAAAGATGATCCGGATCCAACCTGCTTGACCCACTTGCGTTGACTTGGACCGAGGCTGTGCGGGGTGACCTACGTTAAGCATAATAGAAAGCATAGAAAGTTTAGTTGAAGTAGAAGGTAAATATATTAAAAGTCAAAGGAAGTCTATAAACAAAAGGCAAGCATCATGGATATCCGCTTCAACAATAACCACCAGCAAACAAACTCCCAGCCATAATCCAAGCCAAAACAGGAAAACTAAACAGAAACAGCAGCAGAAACACTCGCACTACTCGCAGCCGCCGAATTCGCCGCCGCCGTCTGGCTAAGCTGCAAATAAACATTGGCGAGTCCCGTAACAACAAGTTCATCCGTAAACGCCTTCCCCCCCTTACTCGCAGCCTCATAAATCTCCAACTTGCCCGCCTTCTTCCCAGACCACCCCTTGCTTGCCTTGAAATGCGCCAGCACGGTGCCATTCTCATCAACACAGTCGACGTTCATATGCAGCCAGCTCTTAGATCGCTTCCATGTGAACGTTTGCCCCGGGAAAGCGTGCGAATCAAACGCGTACTCGTATTTCCAGTGGCTTGTGCCCTTCATGGGGACGTCGTTGCCGTTGATGGAGATGTCGATCTTGCGCGACCAGCAGTGGAATTGCACGGTTGCGGGGAGGTGTGCGGTGCCGGTTGCTTGGAATATCATGTGTGGTTTGCGGTTGTGCAGGTCTGCGGCGTAGACGAGGGGTCCGTCGGAGGTGTTTTCGGTGACTTTCAT
The DNA here is from genome assembly GCF_047715825.1 of Aspergillus stella-maris. Lineage (NCBI taxonomy): Eukaryota > Fungi > Ascomycota > Eurotiomycetes > Eurotiales > Aspergillaceae > Aspergillus > Aspergillus stella-maris. The sequence continues at coordinate 163,276 of NW_027396863.1, read as the reverse complement.
GTGTCGGCCGGACCAGGATGTGAAGGCGACATCGAGGGTTCGTGGGAATTGCGCTGTGCCGTTTTGGGCTTGCGCGTAGCTGGGTTGGGGGGAGTGCGATGGGTGCGATGATAGGTGCGATGAGGGTGGTGTTGGGGAGTATGATTGCGGAGGATAAGATTGAGGGGGGTATCCATTCTGTTGGTCGTAGAAGGGGGGTTGGTGAGGGGGGTACTGGCCATAGGGCTGCTGGGGGTACCCGTATGCCGGAGGAGCAGGAGGATCCTGGCCCCAGGAGGGAGGAGCAGCGGGATACCCGTTGTAGTTGTGCTTGGTGTCCATGCTGGTAATGGTAAAGTTATAACCCGAAGAGTGTGTTCTAAGTGTAGACGCGACCGTTGTAAGTCAAAAAGCTTGTAGAATTGTAGTTGCAGATGAGGAATTTCCAACCGCTGGACAAACGCTTCCTTAAATCAACCGTGAAGCCATCACCATCTAACCCAAACAGTACACATTCAGCGCCCTCCCTCAGCCTCAGCCAGAGACCCTCTTTTTCGATGAATGACGTCGCGATCGTAAGCCAAGGACCAATCTCACTGGTCAAAAACAGCCCCCAGATAATGGCAGCGTACCCGCTTTGCAGGCGATGTCAGTGGCGCAGCGCACCCAGCGCCGCGATTGCCCCTTTTGGGTTCGTCGCTGCGACAGAGCAACACAGATTGGTTGTTCCATCTGCCTCTATCGTGATTAAGATGTTTGTAGGGCTGATCGTTGCGACAGGTCCAGGGTCTCGAGTGCCGTCACCCTATAAGCACTCTGTTTGTTAGCGAGGGTAGCGAGTTGTCTACGCAAGCATTGCTTGGCTTGGGTTGGCTTGCTCAGCCTTGTCGTGTGGAGGATGGCTGAGGCACCTATTCTAGGTATCTTCGGAGGATTCGGTGGAATGCGATGGCCTCAGCTGCAGGGCAGTGCACTGCTTCCGTCTCTGTGCGTAGGACGTCGAAACATCATGAAGATGGTTCTAATGTGTCTATGACTTGATGTCAGCATAGTGTAGGGTCTGACAATCTAGCGATGGGGCCAGTTATATATTATGTCGAAGCCTAGCTAGGTGGATGACCAATGGGTGAAAATATATATTTTCAACACACGGCCACCTTCAGCTACCACGACTCCGTTACCGGAGCGGAGGTTGACTTCGGGCGACACGTGATATGGTAGACCTGAAGACATTTTATGATCCTCCAGACCTAGTTATGGGGAATAGAGTGTATATCGAAGATATCGACATATTAAACTGTCTTACGGCATTGAGTTCCCAATCACAATAACCGTCCACGCACATTCCCTCCAACACCACAAACAGTCTAACCAAAACCATAAAAAATGATCAGCATTGACCACGTCAACTCTGTCTCTGTGATCATGTCTAGCGACTCAGCGTCCAGGGGGCACCCGAGCATGAGCACGGTGGCGGTTTTGAGGACGGTCTCGAACGCCGTTCACCAACACCATGCACAAAATCCCCGCCTCTGAGTTGGCAAATATGCACCTCCAGTCGCATCCCACATTCTGTCCGGCTTTCTGTCCGCCCGAGCATATCCCCCATTTGCAGGTCTAGGAGACTTGCATCAAAAGCTAATGTATAGGTACTATTAAACCTTCCCCGTACAAGCGGCATACAAGTCACTATACAGCTGCAGAAACGGCCCCCCCACCCCGAAAACCGCTCGTTTCTTCAAAACCTCGAAACCCAGAGGAGGAGCTCTAGTGGGACTAGTATGCATGGGCGCCGGACGAGTTGAATTAATCAGTGAGATTTTCAAAAAAGGCAATCCGTTCGTGCAATTTTGCGTCTTTCTACCCCCGCGTCTCACTATTTTCCTACATTGCATGTCATTGATTCGCGCTCGGTATTCTGTCCGCCCGCGCAGATTCTGCAGTCTGCACCCAAGATCCCACCTGCACAAGTGACAACTGGCATTGCATAACACCGACGCCCGTCTGAGTTTCGTCCAATTCCGAACCTTACAACCACCATGTCTGTAACCGTACATCCACGGCCAGCACCACCACTCCCCGACCTCGCGAATGTAATCTCAAAAGCACTAAAACGCAACTTCACACACGCCACAGCTGTGGTCGTACCTTGTCCTGATTTGCGCGAGAAACCCTTCTATCTCGCAGCGGAGGGCTTGGCGGGTGATACGCGGATTGCCGATGTCGGTGGTCAAGGGAACTTGTTCCCGAGCCCTAATTTCGATGCGCGATTCAGCTTGCTCGAGCTTGCGGGGAGGATGGGGATGAGTTCTGAATGTGGGTTTTTGTTAGGTGCTGGGGCTGCGCCGTGGATGCATATCGGGCATAATGCTGAGCTCGCGCCGAATTTATCTTGGAAGGGGAGGGATGGGCTAAAGGCAGATCTCGCGGACTCACAGGCAATGGATGTTATCAACGGCAGTCGCGTCGTCGAAGTGCTACCGCAGACCACGACGGCAGGAAAAGCCATAAATTGCCGCCCGTCACCAACGAATAACTGCGCGCTCATGGTGAACCTCTTCGGTAGCAAGGGACACCCCGGCCCTGTCCTGAAAGTCACAGCTCGAAGTCGAACCGGTCCATTGAACTTTACCAACTCCATACGAGCTGGTTTACTCGAGGCGTACGGCGAAGAGAAACCACTCAGTATGGGAGGCGTCTTCCTGCTCAAACGCGGAAAAGCGAAGTTCCACGTCATGCCCGATTTCCCGGCGCCGGAGGACTTACCCTTCACCGACAGGAAGAAGCTCGAGAACGAGTGGCTAGAGTATCAAATTTGCCAGGCACCGGTGGTCTGTTTGACGGTCTTCCATAGCGCGGATCCGGAGGGTCTCGGACTGAGGATGGAGCACACGCATTGCTTCGATGCGGACGGTGGGAATAAGGGTGGCCACTATCATTACGATCTTGATGATGGTGCGCACGGTGAGAGGGAAGAGGTTGAGTATGAAGCATATTTAAATGCTGCGGAGATTCTTTATCGAATTGATCGGCCATAATGCTATCCCGGTGAGGTTTAGTGATTAGATGATGACTGTATACAGGAGAATGAGATCACTGTTTTACTCCGATTTCTGCCTACAAACTAACCTTACAATCCCTGTCCGTATCACCCCGGTGCAATACCCGACCTGGAAGATGTCATTGATCAGTCAGGGGCTTCGCTTTGCCCCAGACCAAGCCACCACGTCGACTAATCATGGTACCAGAGGCTCACCACTATGTCGTCGCAGTGCAAGACCGCGTTATTTCGGGTCTATTCCCGGGTTGTCAAACCGGACAATGCCTTCAAGTATCGGCGAGCGACAGATCTCTACGAGCGGGCCACGCCTTGCTTATCGCGTCCGTTTCGAGCACACGAGTCCATTGGCTGAAGTTTTACCGGCGACAGCAATCCTAAGGCCTGCATCCCATTCCAACAATCATAGTGTTTGATGTACGGGCAGAACGAATCGAAACGAAGCCAGTGTCATTTACCTGTGGCTTTATCTAGGAGAAAACAAGTGAGACAACATCACGTACCTAGTAGAATTTACGGCGTCTGTCCGCCTCAACCCAATCCACCATCACACCTTTTCAAACTGCGGAAATCTGACTCCAGAGACGGAAGGTGCGCGCCATGGGCTTGACAAAACAGGGGGGAACGACCTAGGCCCGGCTCGCCCGCGTCCGTCGCACCTACCCTTTACGTTTGAGTATACGGTCTTGTTTAGGAAGGTAAGGTACGGCTCCAGTGAAGCGGGCGGGATGTGAGCGCGACTTGATCTAGAAGTGCGATTACTGGGTGAGATATGCAAGGGCGAAAATTCAGCTCAAGTATACACAAGCTACCCCGGCAAAGTTGATCGACGGAAAGCGGATTCGCTATCACATCTAGCATACCCTCCTATGAGTGCGCGATTCGTGGGATATAGGAAGGAGAGCATGGCAATTAACATCTCAGAGAAATGCCCCTGCTCTTACACCGACACACATAGAGTCACCAGAAGACCCAAGACAAAATTACACAACACCCATTTCGCCGAGTCTAAGCCCACCTTACTCTTCTCCAGTCGCATACTCGCCGTTAGCAATCTTCTCGCTCAACTCCTCATTCGGCGCGATATACTCCTCAAGGTCATCACGCTTCTCAAGCAACAGATCCGCAACCATACGGCCGAACACGATCCCACCGGCCTCATTGATGTGCGTCCCATCACCCTCGCTAAGGTCATATGTTGCGGCGTTCTCGGCGCCAATGGCGTTGACATAGTCCGTACTTGCGGTGGTTAGGTCCAGATAATCGATTTCAGAATCTTCTGCGGCGGCAATGGCTCTCAAGCGCCACTCGACAAAGTCCTCTGATACCGTGTCGCCGTCGAAGTTTCGGCGGGAGAGGGGGGTGATGATGATCTGCCGAACCGTCAGCCACCATGCTTCGTACTGTGAAAAGGTAAGGTACATACAGGCGTCGCCCCCAAATCCTGGAGATCAGAAACAATCCCCTTGAGGTTCTCCTCATACTCATCCAGGCTCAGGCTTTTCTGATCATTATGCCCCCATTGCATTGTAACGATAGTCTCATAGTCAGAGATGGTCTCGTTGATATTCTCGACGAGATCTTCCCAGCGGCCGTTTGCAAGCCACGAAACCGTCGTTGAGCCGCTTTTGCCGCGGTTCACGCCGTCGGCTGGGGAGGCGACGAAGGACAAGAATCCATCACCCCACCCGCCGTTTGCTGCGACGGTTGAGTCGCCGATTGTTATGAAGTAGGGCGGGTTTGATGCGCGGGGGACGGGCGCTGGGGCACTGGTTGTCTGGTGCGCGAGGAAAGCGAGGAAGATTGATGGAGTTGTGAATCTCATGTTGGCGTAGGGATCACGGTGATATTCAAAGTTGACCTGAGAGAGACAAGACGAAGTATGATTGTTTTGGGAACTGAGCTGATGGAATAACCTTGGTGTCGGCGGGCATCTCGCCGTCTTTTATCCTGCGCGTCGGGTAAACCTGACGCTCTGCCAGGGCGGAATGTCTTGACGGACAAACGGTGAGGACTTTGGGGGCTGTAGATTTGTCGCGTAATGTCATCGGGCAAATATAGATATAAATTATGCCGACGTTGATCTACAGTCCTACCTGCCGTACAGCCGAGCCCAGCCAAGTGTCTTTTGCCTATACAGGCAGTGAGCTGCAAGGAAGCTCATGCAGGACAGTATGTCGCTTGATGAACTATATTGGATCTCCACAGTTGATGAAACCCTGATCGGGTCAGAGGAAGACCTGCAGAAAGTGATCGGTGAATCTGGGGTATTAACCCGAGCGCCGCGCTAGTCACCCCATACTCCGGAGACCCCACATCAGTACTAGAAGCATGCGATGGGGTGTGTCCCGATATCCAAGCTGCGGTAGCGAGGACAGTCCCGGCAGATATGTGCTTGTTTCTGAGACTATTGCATCTCGACTCTTTGTTGTCAAATGAAAAACGTGGGGCTTGACGGGTGAAGGCGGTTTTCAGGAGTGTTCTTTAAAGTATCTGACCACGAGGCAGCTGTATACCTACTGGAAACCCGCTATATTCCAAGTCCACAATACCGGACAGCTCCCCATTATGCACCATGATATTGCGCGCTGCCAGGTCACCATGGGTTAAGACGCATCGTCCAGTTGAGCTTCATGGGCTTTTCGCGCGCATGCCCGGCAACAGCCGTCTCCACAGCGAGCGTGCAGTGGACGACTTGACTCTATTGAGGCAGAAGTCGTCGAACTCTCCCTCGGACTCGAAGGGACCCATAAAGTGGAAGTGCAGCCGGTCAAAGAAATTGAATGTTTCCTGGCGATTAATCCGGCCGATATACGGCTGCGTGATTGTTCGGAAGAGAGGAACCTGCCCTTGCAACTGACTCTTGATCTTATTTTTTTGCTGTTTGGTGAGAGAGGGCCAGGCCTTGTCTAGTGACTGTCCGGGAACAACATCCGTGACCGTTGCTATAACCTCAGGATCAACATCATAGCATCCCAGGATACGGGGGGCCAGAATGCCCTGCTGAGAAGTGGAACGCATCATCTCGGCCTCTAATCGTACAAAGGCACCAACGGATTTATGCTTCCCGGTAACTGGGGTGTCGTTGGTTGTATGCGAGAGGACGACGCGGTTGCCCATGTAGTTGTAAAGCTCCTCACCTTCGATCGCATTGAGGTAGGTTGGCATCCATTTCTTTTTCTTGGAGCTCTTTTCGATCATTGCGGGCATGATTGATGCGATAACTATTAGACGTACCTCAATCAACGGACCTCGGGGGGGATCAGGGTCGTCGGATAGGGGGCAGCTGCGACTCTCCCTGTGGACATCGAACGAGGAAGGGGCACAATATCACACTGCAAGAATGTCACATTGATGGTCACCACACTCTCTAGACTCTCGATTAACTAACTAACAATGTAGTGGTCTATTTTTAGTTGGAGTTCGGAAAGTAAACGGCAACTTTCCGTAGCAACCTCAGGCGTTCCTGCGGCTCGTCACACTTGATCAGCCAGGCGGCGGTTACAGAAGAGCGATTAAATCGTGTCCACTCAATACCCGCTGCCAACTCAGCATGTCCGATTTAGTGTATGCAGCCACGGAGGACTTATGTACGATGGATATGCATGTCTATTGTGTTCGTGGGGTGCGTTGGGGAAGAGCCGCAGTTTGACATTGGATATAAATATCTGCATTACCCATGGTGTCACCGGCCACTTTGGCCAATAGAGAACATATTCTGTACATCGCCAGTTTGGCCAAAATGATAAGTCACGAACAATTCTCAGGTGCCATCAAGGAATAATCAAGGTCTAGAACCTTGATTCGCTTTACTTTTCTCAGTTATCAGTCTCTGCCATTGCGGCAATATAATCACGGCTACGGCACTGCCCCTCGGTATAAATTGAATCACTCCAATTACAGTGGGTCGAGTACTACTTTAGCACGTTCTCAACTGCTCAACCGTGTTTATAGCGCTTCTAGAACAAGCGCAACGCAATTCCGCTTTGTTCCCGGGTCGATTTCCATGGAAAAGCAGGGCGCTACGTCACGACTCGGAGAAGATCGAGCATTCCATAATTGCCGACCCTGGAACCAGAAGGGGATGCATAGGGACGGTGAGCAATGTTTATGCCCGGATTATCACCGCCGACTACCTAGGATAACCCAGTGGTGTCCGGATAGAGGTCGCGACGAGGCGAAGCGAAGGCGTTGGAATACGACTTCATTTGGGTTGCGGCGACACAGTCTTTGTTCCAGCTATCAAATGACGCGTCAAAGTTACAATTGACTCCCTAGGCGAAATTGCCGCAGATAGAGAGGCTCGTCGAGAACCCCTCAACTGCTGCGGTACAGGTCCTAGGCGAGCTATTGTATTTGCCTAGTGCAGCGCGGCGCGAGTCGCGTTGATAGCAATCTGGACCCAGTGGGCATGGTCTGGCTACGGTAACCTGTTAACATGCTGCGGCACAGCTTCCGAGAGACGCGCTCTTGATACCACCCCTGGCCATATCGCAGCAGTTCGAGCTAGAGGTGTTGGACGTAGTGCCTATAGCAAGGGGGTGCGACGGAGTTATCGGCACAATTCCCGCCTTCCAGCTACAGAGCTTTGAGCTCTATGTCGATCAACTTTATCCTGGCTTGGTGGCTATAATTCTCCAGATGTGATTTGCGAAGACTATTCTTGTGATACTGCGTTGCGTCACGAACTGGCGATGGGTCCGCTAGGATAGCCTCAACCTAGGCCGTGGCAGCCCGTCCACAGCCTCGTCAACGAGTGACGGATAAGATAGCGATCGGCGAGGGACAAGAGGATTTGACATGAAGTCTGAGTGATGATTACCGGCACTCGTTCTCGGTTGTGGTTCTTTGCAGGAGCTCAAGAGACTAGAGCGTTTCAATTATCGACTGTGAAGCTTGGAAAGTTCAGGGTGTCTCATCGATGGCTTTTCCGGTCGCGGCACCTTCAGGACCCATTCGCCAGTTGTTTGAGTTTCTCAGTGCTTATCGAGTCTCGAAATCTCGTATACCTCTGGTGCTAGTGAAAGCACTGTCTCTACTTGGGCCGTTCCATGGCTATCCGCCTTCCGAGCCTGTTCGCGAATAGACGTATCATCGTATGGCTGCCATGGCATGACAATCGACGCGACCCGTGCCTAACGAGATGGGTATCGACCAGTTATATTGTGTTTGGTGGAGCATTCTGGGGGCTGGGAAATGGGCCAAGCGACAAGCCAGGGGCGGATCGATGGGGCGAGACGGAATTCGGAGGGCTGAGGCCCGACTGCAACCAGGCTTATGCTCGTGCGATCGAGAATCGAGAATCGAGATGCGTTCTGGGGTGGGTTTGGAGTTTGGACCAGACAGATCATAGACGGCCGTTGTGATATTGAAGTTAGTTGTTGGTGATGAGCTCAAGACTCCCTGGCTAAGATGAAAGAGATAGATGTTTGAAGTCAACCAAGTCCAACAGGCAGAAGGAAGAGCACCCTGGCTAGGGGAAGCTGGACTATTTGCCCTAGGCAATCGTACTTCTGTCTAGCGCCTCCACGTGAAATGTGATGTGACGAGCTTTTCTTTGTCTCCAGAATCCCGTCACATCCTGGCCTTACTTTCGAGTCTTGAGGTTCCCCTTGATTTAAAGGAAGAGCTTGTTTGCCTCCTCCTTTTTAAACTCTCTTGCCAGCGCTGCTGCACAGTGATAACTCCCATTCTCCATTCTCCGTCCTCCATTTCCTCACCGGCCCGAACCCCCCGCTCCGCTCCCGTTTGCCCCATCCAGCCCCGCCTGCAATGGACGGGCGCGGTCCGTACGGGCTTGCCTGCAAGGTCTGCTACAAGGCAAAGGCCAAATGTGTCAAGCGGAAGGATGGCCCAGGATGCCACAGGTATGTTTCTCTCCGTTTGCCTTTTTGTGATGCATCTCACTTACACCGGATATGCAGGTGCTGGCGACTCGGCAAGGACTGCGTTCCTTCTGATTCGATCAGGAGGCGTACTATGGCCGAGTACCAGCTCACTCAATATGAGAACTTGGAGGGCAGGCTGAATGAACTCACCATACTAATCCAAGGTATGCGACATGGTGCGATACCTGCAATGCAGCTTCCTCTGCACCAGCATCTGCAGGAACTTCAGCAGCTGCAAGTGCCCATGTCCATGATGTCGATGCAGCCTCATCCTCCACCACCGCCGCCGGATGCTGTGCTTCCGTCCTCAACGCTGGAGACGCCGCCGGCTCCTGCATCAGAGCCCCCTGAGAGCCCGCCAGCTGAGTCGCCGGCTCACGAGATGGCAGTCGAGGTTCCAGCTCTTCCAACTCGAGATCATGAGGCAGCTCTAGCATCTTTCCGAGACCACATGCTACAGTTCTTTCCAATTCTCTATCTTCCACCCTGGCTGTCCGCCGAGGCGCTAAAGCAGAATAGGCCAGTTCTTTTCGAGGCAATCCTGGCAGTAACATCCCGTTCTGTGGATGAGAAGCGCAACCGAGGAAAGGCGTTCAAGCAGATGATAGCGCATGAAGTGGTCGTTGAAAACCGGTCTAGCCTCGATATGCTCCTGGGCCTTTTGACATACACAGCTTGGAGCAATGACCAACACCTGGAGACCAAGACTACCCTGCCACGGCTTATGGACATTGCACTCACGATCGTGCACGCACTCCGTATGGACAAGGCGGAGGCAGCCGGTTCCCACGCATTTTACGAATTTGGGGGCAAGGATGTATGGGCCAAACCGACGGATGTTACCACTGAACATCACGAGGGTAAACGGGCAGTGATCGGGTGCTTCCTCCTGGCGTCCTTGTAAGCTCTACAAAACCCGTGTCTAAAATGTTTAAACGGCGATTATCTAACACTTGTCATTAGCGTCTCCATTTATTTCGCCATGTCTGTCCCGATGCCTTGGACACGCCAAATGGAAGGTTTTCTCCGCGCTGTGGAGGACAGCCCTGAGTGGGCTGGTGACACCCTGCTTGCGGCTCACGTACGTGTGCAAATGGTGGCACACAATGTAAAGGTGGCCCGCGAGGAGAGCGACTCGGAATTGTCAATTCCATTTATTACCAAAACTTTCATAACGCAGCTCGACAAGCTGCAACAAACCCTACCTCAGGCAGCTCTAGACAACAGTACGTACCTCCACTCATCCCCCTCTCGTCAGTGTCACATTCTAACTTTGTCCTCATTGCAGATCTCCTGATAGGCCACGTGCACTATGTCGAGCTGACTGTCTATGAGACGGCCTTTACAGCAAAACTATCACCTGGGGTCGATGATGGCACCCAGACGCCTCTCGGAACCGACCCGAATGACTGCATGTGGCATTCTCTGTTGGCGATCCGGGCCTGGATGGAGAGATATGAGAGGGTTGAGCCAGATGATCACGTTGGATTTACCATCACCTTCTGGGCCCAGCTGTCGTGCTGCCTGGTGACTTTGTACCGGCTCACTGTGCACCCAGCCATAGACTGGGACCGAGAAGCCGCTCGCACAACGATCGATGTTGTCGAGACAATTACCTTTATATGCAAGCAGGTCGACAAGGTCAAACCTCCAACAAATGAAATCATGCCTGACGACTTTTGGACAAGACTCAACAGAATGTCTAAAGCAATCCTGTCTTGGATCTATATGACGGTAGGTGGTCGGCAGCCTCAGGCGGTGCCGGACGCTGAAGGCGAAGAAGACGACACAGGAGCGCCTGCAGCTCAGACCGCGACTCAGAATGCTTCTCAGACTGCACCTCAGGGCGCGTCACACAATACATCCCAAGATGCAAGCCAAGCTCCACCTCAACCTGCACCTCAACTCGGGCCGCAAGGTCCGCCACATTCAGCACCCCAGGCACCCCAGGCACCACCGCAACCCGAGCCTGAAGACACGGTCATGATGCAGGTGACACCATGGGAACCGACGGATGGTGCTATAACTTTAAGCGGTCCGGCGTGGGGGGCGCCGCCGCACATGTACCAACAACCACCACAATACAATCTTCCTCCTCCTCAGCCCAACTGGTACCATACGGCGCAATATCAAGCCATGCACCCGCACGGCGGGGCGCACTACTAGAATGCAGCTGCAGGCTTCGAAATTGCCATCTGTGGTGGATCAGTCGCTCTGGCGTTGGAGATGGGAGGCACTCTCTGGAGAGGACAATTTTTTTTTTTTTTTCGGGTTGTAATTTAAGAGGAACCGACTTATATGTATCAGTATTACACTGACCTTCCTTCGTTAGCTAGCTCACTTGTACTAATACACATGGCCGCCGATTTTCTATTGTTTGGACACCCGCTTATTTACTTGGCCGGAGTAATCCACCGGAGTATCTATGTCGGACTTTCTCTCATCTAATAATTGAATGCAGGGCAATGCCGAAACTGCCTATAGGTTGTCATCACAGCGACAAATTATGAAAGACGCATGACGATCTCGCGACGATTCATAGTCAGCAGCAGTCTTTCAGCTGGCATACTATCAGGACACCCCAGTCTGCGATTCCCAATCTGCTAATATATGTAGGTAGAAAGAAGCCGCTTTCGCAGATGGCAGTGACGTCCCAGGCTCATTGCTATCCTATCAGTTGCTTGAACAGGTCTACAGGCAATGTCTTCACAAGGCGACCTTGAGAAAGAGGTTGACCAGTCAAGGACTCTAGCGTCGAACGCTCCTTCGCCAGCCACTTCACCCTCTCTTTCGTCGTCTCCATCACTCCTACGATCTGAGCAGACTCCCGAGAGTCCCCCAGTGCCGCTCTTGCAGCTCGTCACAATCATCTTCCCAGTGACTCTCGCATACTTCTTGCTTATGCTCGATACCTCTATTGTGGCCACTGCAGTCCCGCAAATCACGTCTCGTTTCAACTCGCTGCTCGATGTCGGCTGGTATGGCAGTGCTTATCAACTGGGATATGCGGCTTTTCAGCCCTTGAGTGGCAAGCTGTATACCTACTTTGACACAAAGGTAAACTTGAATCTCATCTTCTATTCCTGCAGTACCGAAAATGGTTAACACATATGCTGAATTCGGACAGACCACGTTTCTATCTTTTTTTGCTGTGTTTGAGGTTGGATCCGCGTTTTGTGGTGCCGCCACCTCTTCCACGATGTTGATTGTCGGGAGGGCAATCGCTGGACTGGGCGCATCAGGCATGATGACTGGGGCCCTTACTATTCTCTCCGCCTGCGTTCCACCTCATAGGCAACCGCTAGTGATGGGTGCGAATGTTGCATTCGGACAGCTCGGGATTGCCGCCGGTCCTCTCCTCGGAGGTGCCTTCACCGAAAGGGTGTCATGGCGATGGTGTAAGTAGTATCCACTTTCTACAATCCACCCTTCTTACCACGACCAGGTTTCTACATTAATCTTCCTGTTGGGGGAGTGGTCTTCCTGCTCCTCCTTTTCTACCGTCTCCCAGGACAGCCCGAAAAGCCTCGACCGCGCGACGTTCTTCGTAGTGCCGCCAAATCGCTGGACCTCGCCGGGTTTGTTCTTGTGGCCCCAGCTGTCGTAATGCTCATGCTTGCCTTGCAATGGGGAGGCAACCAGTATGCCTGGGATAGTTCCAGGATTATCGGTCTCTTCACTGGGTCGGGCGTCACCTTCATAGTCTTCCTGGCATGGGAATATACTCGTGGCGACAGCGCAATGATACCGTTCTCCCTCCTCAAGCAGCGCATCGTCTGGTCCGCAGCGTCTACGATGTTCTTCTTCTGCGGCGTTCTCTACCTAGCCAGTTACTATCTACCCATCTACTTCCAGGTAGTCAAGAATGACTCGGCCTTGATGAGCGGTGTCCATCTCTTACCGTGGATTATCGCCCAGGTTGTTCTAGCCTTGACTGCTGGTGCCATGAGTATGACTTTTGATGACTCCCGTTTAGGGCAGGATTACAAGCTAACAAGACACAGTTCATCGATTCGGCTACTACCTCCCATCTATCGTCGTCGGGACCGCTCTTACAACCGTCGCACACGGGCTATACTCTACATTCAGCAGCTCGACCCCAACCGAACGCTGGGTAGGTTACGAGATCCTCTATGGCGCAGGATCGGGTATGACAACCAGTATAGTATGTGTCCCTACCTTCATTCTTAAATAGTCACTAACAAAGCCAAGCCCTTCATCGCAATCCCAAGCCTCATTCCCAAGCCCCAAATCCCCACCGTCATGGCCATCGTCATCTTCATGCAGTTCCTGGGCGGTGCCATCATCCTCTCAGCAGGGCAGACGGCCTTCAGCAATAGCCTGCGCGATTTGTTAACGGAACACCTACCCGGGACCAATGTCGAGGCGATCATCGCTGTCGGTGCTCGTTCAGTTCGGGATATTGTTTCTGGGGATCAACTTGCTATCGTGCTTGATGATTATACGACGGCCATCCAGCGCGTGTTTTATCTGGGTTGTGGAGTTGGCGGTGCGGCGTTCTGTTGCACTTGGGGGTTGGGGTGGAAGGATATTCGGTTGAAGGAGGGAGATGAGCTGGCGGAAACTGAGAGATATAGAGTGACTGAAGACCCGAATGACGGAGGGAATTTTGAGTCGAGGAAGTCTGAAGAGAGGGCTACAAAGAACGACGCTTAATGTCGGGAATAACCTTCGTCCAGGAAGTGGAAGCTGGGAAGACAATTGGGAGGAAGGAACCTAGGTATATAGAGAAATATTGTAAAGGTAGTAATTTTAATACCACATTCTTGTTTCCATTCGTTGCCGCACCATACTTATATAGCGTAATCTCCGTCATCCAGCAAAGAAGTCCTGGACGGTTCAATCAGTCTCAGATCATGTACATGTCGATGCGCGGGCTGTCGCCGGGTAGGTACGGTAGATCAGCGCCGGTCTGATCAAGTGTCTTTGTGCCTATCCCTCATGAGCAGAAACTACAGGAAAAAGCCGTCCAATCCTTTGTCCTTCTTTCCACCTTATATCTCATCCGAGCAACCCTAGCCCACTCCCTCGGTGGAGTATGCTACACATTGCATGCAGAACCGAGCGGCACCTTGTTCAAGCTTAAGCTTACTTCCCCCATACGCATGGACGGGCGAACAAAAAGCCATTTGAGAACTTTAGTGTTGATGGGTCCTCCGGGCGTTGGCGGCTGCCCCTGCATATTCCGTGCAGACTACAGTAGTGTCCAGAGTCTTAAGTGATATAAGCTCATGACCTTCTGCATGCACGGAATCATGCATGCACGGACTCATGAGAAGCCGTTTGAAATTTTTTTCAGAGGCTTTGGGTTTGTTTCTTTACTTTGGGAAGTAGCTTCAGATTTTCTTGCAGCGTGCGTGAGTACTTCGGGGGGATCAATATTGTAATCCACTTCTAGTTTCAAACAAGGAGGCTTTTCCTAGATTTTGTAAACAGATACCTACCATTCTCATCTGCAGTATAACTACTTCTAAGGAGTATGAGTGTCGACGAACAAAGGGTATGAAAGGCCCGCCAACATCTAAGCCAGGCAGTTTAACTACATGGGGTCAGGATACAGACCAGATCAAGAGTTATTGTTTAACCTTGGAGCATATGCGGTTATATCTGGGCGAAAAGACCGGCCCTAGTATAAGGTTTAAATCAGCAGTATTACATGATCTAGAAGGAGTAAGCCGCGGCATGACCCTGTGTGGGGTGGGTGATCTACGAACACCTCGGTGCTCGGTTTCGGCTGCAAAAGGAGATGTCGCTAGACATTTAAATGCATCGAGAATTTATATCGAGGGATGTTTAAGCTTATTTCTGAACGGGGTTCTGGAGTTTGAGCGAAAGCCGTCCGCATCTCCATGAATGTTGAAAATCGTATGTAGGTGCATGAAACGGTGGGTCAGATGAAGATGTAATGTGCATCCCGACGGGATTCAAGGTTCTTCAACTCCGTGCAGAAAGAGTGATCGAAAGCCGTTTCTTTAACTCATCTGTTGCGGGTCGTGGGTCTGCTGTCAGCCTCCAGCTCTCATCTTCCCCGCGCTCTACTTTAAATATACACAAGGCCATATGGAATTCTGAGACACCATCTCATTGACAGACTCTACGTGAGGGTTGTTCATTAATTTACAACCGTTTCTAGTCCCTTGAGGGCATTTTCTCTTCTAAAGAGTCTACGGTCACTCTTTGTAGAACTTCATGGGGTTTATGTATATTGCAAAGTATCGCTGTGGAGCTAGTGTGTCAACCAAGGTGGACTTGGATTGCTTATCTAAGCCAATCGGACATCGCCTTCCTCATTCAGTTGATCTACATATCGCTGATGTGGCCTGTCGTTTCAGAAGGATACATGATATCATATTACCCCTCTTCTTTGGGGTCGAATGAGGCCTCTGGCCAGATACTTAAGCTCTATACAGACTGTAATTAGAAGAGCAAGACCTTCAATATTCATTCATTTTTTTTATATCGATTAGTCACTCAGCTGGTATCCACCAATAAGAAGCCACCTCTGCCGCTCATATAGTGAGACTGTCATGTGACTTTCAAGCAGGACAGAATTATAGGATATCTGGCGCCATCGGTATCAATTCGCGATCAATGGCTGCTGGATTCATCAGATATCCAAGACTCAACGCAGCACTAGACTTAGATTGGGTCCACCACGGTGGTTTTTCGGGGGGTATGAGCCACAAGAACCTTGATACTTGCCTGCAGTAATACTCTTGAGGCTCGAGTCTCATCTAGGTTCAGCTTGAACGGTGGACGATCCCGCTGAAATGAATACTGGGGAAGCAGAAGAATGCGGAGGCATTGAGTACTCCACGCCTCGAGGATGGCGAGGGGAACCCAGTACCAATCCTTGTAGAAGGCCGCTAGATTCCGAATAGGGCTGAAGACTAATGCTGCCTCAGGCTAGACAGCATCTATATGGTGAGCGTTGTACAGGTATTCCGACATCTGCCATTGAGTAGAGATTGTGGCCCTGACTGCTTTCATGAGGCTGAAAACTGGAGGAGTGCTGTGGACGGCTTTCGTCCTTGCCGTTGATCTTTCCCCGGACTCCGGGCTTTCCTTGAACGGAGTATCGCTGAAGAGTAGCGAGCTATCAAGCTTTCAGCTGATCGGTAGACTTCCTTTCCAGATCGCCCGGCTTTGATGTCTAAGATTCGCTCTAGATTTCATTTTGACTATGCCTTCATAGTCCTTCAGCTTCTAGGCCATCCCCTGGGACCTTTGGATGCACGCGAGGGCTTTTGGCCCACCCACGGTATATGATCCATGTGACCAGACTACCAGAGGCAACGGCCACAGCAAGATGGCCCTCGTTGGTTGCTCGTTCTTCCCACGACTGCAGCTAGCGTTGCGAGAACGAATGTTCAAGTCTGCGTCTGCAGCGTCGATCGTATGCACTGAATACCTGTGGTTCCGACTTCCGATACATACCAGGGCAATCGACGCCGGCTTTCCCTCGATCCTTCCAGGTGTGCACCGCACGGAACCTAGGGTAGTGGCAAGCCTGCTACAGAGTACTACAGAGTACTACCGAGCACGAGAGGAGTTGAGACGATCAATTCTCGATTAGGTTGGTGGAATATGACTTTCGTGTGGGCCGGTGATGGGTGGAGCGGTAGGAACGGCTTTCGGAGGGGTTCCTCCGTCTATGCATGATTAGTATGCTAAAGAAGTGATAAGCTGCCATTTTTTTGGGAATGGTTTCTTACGCGCCTGGTAAATCCGCTCGGCCAGTCTTAGCCTGTCCTTTGACGTAGTGTATGCAGACCAGTAGGTCTACACTGAAGCAAGGAGAGTTCATTTTGGGATGCCTGCAGGACAGATGTCGGAGACCGAGTAAGGAGTAGGTAGACTGAATTATTAGAGCAATGCACTTCAACAATCAGTCATCTTTCAAAGGCAGTCGCTATTCCAAATCCTAATAAACAGCCGGCTGCTTAGTATAACTATGACAGCCTCCCAATTACGCCTGTTTCTCGTGCAATGTCTAGCATCGCATCAACAACGGCCATGACTTCCGGTGTCCGGATCGGCACTCGATGCTCTCCATCCCACTCGACCAGTCGCGCGCTGCCGTACTCACAACCCTTGTTCAACAGATCCCGGTGCAATGGTAGACCGGGGTCCTTCAGCCCATGAACATGGATAGTCGATAGATGCAGGGCCGTTCCGTAGTCTCCGACGTCGAACCCTGGGAACGAAACTTCATTCTGCAGGGTTAGCTCGACCAGCGGCGCTCTCCCCGCAAGCAGGATCGCAAAGCGGTAGTCCGCCTCCGATACCCGTTTCCGTTGATGCATGTGCATGGTATTCTGCTGTCTCAGGAGCAAGCTCGCTGCCATCTTAGCGCCCTGGCTAAACCCCAGTAGTCCAATCCAGGGTCCCCTGCCTCCAGAACGATCGTCCTCCTTCATAGCCACTTGGATGCTTTGTTCAATGCTGTCCAGGATGATCTTCGAAGCCACTGGGGAGCTGGATATGGGGACCGGGCCGTCGTGCGGGGACCCCGTGGCATAGCCGGGCGGGAACCAGGCTTTGAAGGGTCCCCATTTCTCGTAGACGCTTACTACGTCGGGACCGGGCGTTGTGTAGAAGGGGGCTTCTGCGAAGACGAGGCGGAAGTAGGGGCTTAGTCGGGCGCGCAGGGCCCGGCATTGGCTTCGGAAGATTCGTGCATTCGTGCCACCGCCGTGCAGGCACAGTATTCGAGGGAGATGGAGGGTTGTATCTGTGGCAGGGGTATAATTTGTGGATTGTGATTGGGTTTTGTGGTGATCTTGGTGTAATGTTGAGGGTTTCCGAAGTAACGTGACTGGCGTGGGCCAGGGCTGGATTGTCTCGAGCATTTTGAAGAGGATAGAGGTTCAGACAGACGTGGATATGACAGTAGGTACGCAGTAGCTCTCTATGTCTCATATAGAATTGTCAGGCACTGTGGTTGTCTGGGGCGTTACCCGTAGCACAAAACTCCGGGCATTATAGAGTAACCGCTTTACAGCCTCATCCGGGTCTATTTGGTGCCGTGAGAAACACCGTATTAGAGCATTGCCCTCGGTTAGAAGTGGTTTTATTGGCTTTTCTGGTTGCCTGGACCGATATGATCATCTCGCTACCGTTCAGCCTCGGAGTCCGGACTTATTATACGAACCGCGGGATGCCGAATAGCTACTCTCCGAGCACTGGATGATGCCGACGATGATCTGCCACCCGAGCCCAAAAAATGGAAATCGAGAGCAGGCATTCACTAGTTCTATGATTCATTGTTTTACACTCGTTGGGTTTGATGAACAGGCCCAATGGATCGGTCTGTATCGGGGGTTGTTTGCTTGACACGTAGGTAGCTCGCTAACAGCCAGATCACCGTTGCAGGATTGAGCTGAAGGCCTTATTTTGTCCACCGGCTATAGTTGCTGATTCTCGCTGGTTTTTTTGTTTTTGTTTTTTTTTTCTTTTTTGCCATTGTTCGAGAGCTTACGGTGTGGGTTGCAAAGCTTATACCTTGCCTGCAAGCCACTTGTTCCGAGTGAAGCTTAAGACCATGCCGCACTGCGCGATAAGGGGTCTTGTAAATATCGCGGTCAAAACCCCACCATTCAATACTTGACTGGCTTTGATCATTTTCCGGATGCCCCCAAAGTCATCCACCGACCGACCGGTGCGACAACAACCAGGTCTGGCTTGTGAAGAGTGCCGCAAACGCAAGGCACGATGTGATCGCGCCAAACCACAGTGCGGCTCCTGTTTAATGACAGGGCGGGTCTGTATTGTGAATTATGATCGCCCGCGGCGAGGTCCGAAGAAAGGCCAGATTGAGTCGCTGTACTCACGGCTTGGTATGTGACTAGGAAAACTTCCTCTTCCCTGCGTCATTTTGCCTGATTGTGACAGAGGTACTTGAGGAGCAACTGGTGGAGGAGGTAGATGACATCGCTGCATCTGAAGTAGAAGTTCAAACGCATGTCCAGAGTTCCCATGGCTTTCAACATGACTTCGGACAATCTTCACATGACAATCAAAGAGAAGCCTACGAGCTACCACTACTTTCTCCTGTTATCACAATGACTGAAAATAGGCAAGAGGAGTCCCCGGCATTCGTCCCATCTCTGGCACATGTGGCCCTACACGGCTTATCGTCATCTTACATCAATCAATTGAACACAAATCTAGATCTTGTGTATGCTGACCTGTATGTTTCAACCAGCCCACGCAGCATAACCACTAACGAAATCCGAGAGACCAGTTATACTTCGACCGCGTGCATCCTGTGGCCCCATTCCTTCATCAGCAGAGATACTTTAGCCGCGTCAAAACAGAACCTCCGTCACTCGCACGGGCCTGTCTACGATCCACCATGCGGACTGTGGCAGCAGCCCTGTCCGCCCAGTTTCGCCGTCTTGCTGACTCTCTATACGTCGAGGCAAGCCGGCTGCTTCGTGAACTAGATGCCACAGAGGGGGTCCCGCCACTCGCACAAATCCAGGCTCTTCTACTCCTAGCGCACTATGAGCTCCTTCAGATGGAGGAATCTCGCGCTATGGTGACAGCTGGAAGATGCTTTCGCCTTGTTCAACTAAGCCGGCTTCATGATATCGATGGTTATACTACTGGACTCACAGAATCTAGTCTGCTTGACTTTGCCTCCGCCGAGGAGAGACGGCGGACATTCTGGGTGGCGTTTTGCTTCGATCGCTTCCTGAGCTTCAGGCATCATTGGCCATTAACACTGCAGGAAGAGGCGGTATTTTCTCCCTCCCGCCTTCCAGCCCTATAATCAGACGGTTGACCAAGAATACATAGATATGGACACGGCTTCCTGCGCCCGAGAGCTCCTTCCAATCTGGCCAAGCCCCCGAGCTTCCAATGGATTTTCTCCACGAGGCTATCACCACCAGTGGACAGCGGCTCTTGCCTCCGTTCGCTGAGTGTGTCATCCTTGCCACGCTGTATGGCAGGGCCATGAACCTTCGTCGCATGGCTGCCGTTCGGAATACCCCAGAAGACCTTCAAGCATTCTGGAGCCGTCATCAATTGCTGGTGGGGATACTTGAAAAGCGTAATCAGCTCTGGTCATGGAGCTCAGCTAGTCTAGCGGGATTCACTGACCCAATAATTGCCTTCATCCCTTTGCTAGGGAAAGCCGCTTTGCTCTATGCATTGAAGATATCCGCAATTGCCGACCCATATACACCTGTGATCCGTTATGGGCTGGGGCCCACTATGAGGACGGAGCTCCTCGCAGAGGGGAATGCTGCATTCACGGCGAACTGGACTAGTGAGAGGGCAATGAGCGCGGCAAATGAGCTAATGGTGATTGCGAGATCGATGTGTCCCATTAATTGCTTCAGGGTACGTACATTGCGTCCGGAAGCTCGATATGTCATGTTATGCTGACTCGTTTTTCAGGCACACCCCTTCCTTCCTAATGCATTATCTTGCGCTGCGGTGTATCTGTCCACGGATGATGACGTCGCTGGTGGTAGATTCTTGCCGCGCGCGGCTGAGGTCGAGGAGCTTTGTCAGATGTTGCAGGATTTGCAGGTTGTCAATAATTTGGCCAAGGAAGTGCTGAAAGAGATTGATAAGTCGGACATGGGTGGACTAGATTGAGTCTGATATTCGTGCCCGCATGTACCCCCATATCCACCAACGTTGAGTACCCTGGTGTACAGGCGTTAATCCCGTGTAAGATCAAAGATAGAAGACTCTGAATCGTACCAAATGTCGGTGTCGCCGAGTATGGCAACTGGCAAGTCATGCGCCCGAGAAATCGGGTCCATATCAGCAACAGTCCTCTTTGTATGCGCTAGGGCCCAGAGCTAGGATCAACAAATCGGGTTCCAGAGTGTCCGAATGTAATCAGGGCATTCAATCCTCAATTCATTCTCTACTCACGTCCATATGACAGTCCAGCTGGCATATATTTTGCAAAAGCCTGCGCTATGTCGCTTGGCAAACAACATGTGGGGTGGGCTCACTTTTGAATGTTGAAAAAGTTCCACACTATGCAGGAATTTCGTTCATTTTCTTTGCCTCTGAGAAGGCTAGGACGCCACACAAAAAACCAGTGAAATAACAGAGAGCTGTGGTATTTTTGCATCGGAGCTTTGTCTTTAACGGCTTGCCATAGGGTCCACGTGTACATTGCCCCCTCCAACCAAGTAGAGTCCGGTAACGACCTGGATCCTTCAGCTGGCCCACGGTCACAACCGCGGTTTAGAGGTTTTTTGCACGGATCATCTATTCCGTACCGCACCCATGAAGCGGACTCTGGGACTGGAATGGCAGACCAGTTTCAGCTCCAGCTCCCTTGCAGAACATTCGAGTATACCCTGTAACGTCTGCCATGCGAGGCGGGACAGTGGATACTGTTAGGGGATCCTGGAAACCATGGGTTCTGGACGAATTGTCAATTTCGGCCATCTGTATGTAAGGAGCAAACTTCCCGTACGAATCCAAATGAGAATTCATGCAGCTCGCAGCACGCCACGATCCATTACATGCATCCAAGCCTTAACTCGACTCGCCTGGTTTTCTGGAAGGAATACCTCTTTACCAAACCTACGACATTACAGGCCGGCGATTGAACGACCTCATCCTGCTGGAACAAGCGAACCTTGAATCATCCCTCTCACGTCATATCATTTTTCGAGGTCACCAGCTGGCTGCTCACCATCTAGTTCTTCGACATCCAAGAGAATACAGGCGGGTTTCAAAGGCGCGAAGCCGAGACCTAGTGACACGAACCTTATCTGAGGCGATTAGTTTCAGGATCCTTGTGGGATTCTAGAGCTTGTAAGGGTAGCCCAAAGACATCTTATATCACTCTAGGACACGGACGCTGCAAGATCACCCGTTCATTGCTGAGGAACAAACTGCCTGGGACCCATCACAGACCCTGCATCGGTAGTTGCTGCTACTTCTGAGCTGTCTATTAGCCGACATCTACTCCAACTCGACCCAGATTGTCACTCGCAGATCATCCAACCAATTGACTAACATCCCACTCACTCACACTAAACCCGACAATATGCACAGCACATGCGCCGAAACCCCTGCTACTGAGCCTATCGCCATAGTCGGCTTTAGCTGCAAGTTTGCGGGGGAAGCAAGCACTCCAGAAGGCTTCTGGCAGATGCTAGCTGCAGGGCGAAGCGCATGGACCAAGATCCCAGAATCCCGGTTCAAGTTGGAAGGCTCTTACCATGAAAAGGGCGATCATCTAAGCTCGGTATGTACCCCGCCAACCGTGATATGGCCCGACTAACCGGTACCACAAGTTGAACGTTCGCGGGGGACATTTCCTCGAGCAGGACTTGAGCGCATTTGACGCTCAGTTTTTCAATCTATCTGCTGAAGCTGCAAAGGTACGTCCTTTCTCACACGTTGGATTGCTTATATTATACTGACCGGTGCAGACCTTGGACCCTCAAATCAGGATCCAACTAGAGACGACATACGAGGCGTTGGAAAATGGTTAGTTATATGTTCACTTAGCGAGAGTAGTGCTGAATATTAGCAGGTGGCATTACATTGCCTGAGATAGCTGGAACATCCACTTCAGTATATGCCGCAGTACATACTCGCGACTACCGCGAGGGTATGATTCGCGATGAGGACAACCTTCCTCGCCTATTGCCTACGGGCACTGGAGACGCCATGTTCTCCAACCGCATCTCGCACTTCTATGATCTCCGTGGGCCAAGTTTCACTCTGGATACAGGATGCTCTGGTGGTATGGTTGCACTACACCAAGGGATCCAGAGCCTACGTACCGGTGAATCAAATATGGCTATTACCTGCGGCGCGCTCCTCTCTTTGAACCCCGACATGTTCAAACTTCTGAGTTCTCTGGGGTAAATGCGATCCGAATGGGATGTACTGCGATATTTCTAGCTGACCCGGCACCTACATCTAGCTTCACATCACCCGATGGCAAGTGCTACGCGTTCGACTCTCGTGCCAATGGCTATGGGCGAGGGGAAGGTGTTGCAGCAATAATTCTTAAGCGACTATCCGATGCTATCGAGGACGGCGACATTATCCGAGCCGTTATCCGCGAATCCGGTCTCAATCAAGATGGCAGAACCGAGACTATCACGACGCCTAGTGGAAGTGCACAGGCCGCATTGATTCAAAACTGCTATCGCCGTGCTGGACTGGATCCCCTTGATACGCAGTACTGTGAAGCACATGGAACGGGAACGATGGCAGGGGACCCCGTTGAATGCGGTGCATTAGCCACTGTTTTCCAGCGAAATCGGCCGCCCGACAACCCATTGCGTATCGGCTCGGTGAAGACCAACATTGGCCACACCGAGTCCGCTAGTGGTTTGGCTGCTCTCATCAAGGTGGTCCTAGCAATGGAAAATGGAAAGATTCCTCCCAGTATCAATTTTGAGAAGCCGAATCCTAAGCTCCCGCTACATGATTGGCGTCTGCGGGTTGTTACTGAGCTCGAGGACTGGCCATTAGGGCCGGGGGGCGTTCGCCGTGCCTCAGTCAACAATTTCGGTTATGGTGGTACGAATGGACACCTCATTGTTGAAAGCGCACCTGATCTATCCTCCGCTCAACAGGTGAACGGTTTTGCGAACGGCCATGCCATGCCTGATTCACAATTAAACACCCAACTCCTTGTTTTCAGCGCGCAGAGCGAGCAAAGTTGCCGCGACACCCTTGAGAACGTCAAGGAGTATATGCGTCGCATCGCTCCAGATGACGGCAAGGAGGCTTTGGACAGCCTGATCTACACCCTTGGACAGCGCCGGACACGGTTCCCGTGGGTAATCGCTCACCCCCTTCCAATCCAAGAAGGCTCACAAGTAGCGTTATCGAACCTTGACTCAACCGAACTCTCTCCTCAGCGTACCGTTAGCTCTCCTAGGGTTGGAATGGTCTTCACCGGGCAGGGTGCACAGTGGTACGCTATGGGCCGTGAGCTGATTGCCACGTATCCCGTCTTCTGGGCGTCGCTTCACGAGGCCGACACCTACATCAAGTTACTCGGTGCGAAGTGGTCCATGGTTGACGAGCTCCATCAGAAGCAAAGTGTGTCACGCGTTGATGAAGTTGACTTCAGCACTGTTTTATGCGTCGCTATGCAAATCTCTTTAGTACGGCTCTTGGAATCATGGGGCGTCACACCAGTGGCTGTTGCCAGTCACTCCAGCGGAGAAATCGCGGCCGCATACGCAGCCGGAGGCCTCAGTTACCAGTCTGCTATGGCAGTCGCATATTACCGAGGAGTCCTGGTAGCAAAGGCGACACTCAACGGCTCACTTAAGGGTGGCATGATTGCGATCGGCCTCGGTGTGAAGGAGACCAGAGACTTGCTAGCTCAAGTACATCGTGAGAACGGGTTTGTGGATATCGCTTGTATAAACAGCCCTTCGAGCACTACAGTTTCAGGAGATGAAAAAGTCCTCATCAAAGTCGAAGAGCTGGCGAAAGAACAGCGCGTTGTCGCACGGCGTGTCAAAGTCCAGACTGCCTTTCACTCGCATCATATGAAGTTTGTTGAAGATGCATACTTGGAGGCACTTCGAGGCCGCCTCGCACCAGCAGATCCAGACGAAGGCAAAGGTTATGTTGCCTTCTCTAGCCCCGTCACTGGAAGGCGCCTTCCCCAACTTCATCCGTTGTCAGATCCCCATCACTGGGCCGATAGCTTGCTTCAACCGGTCCAGTTCGTCAACGCCTTCACTGACATGGTAATTGGCGGCTCGGAAAATTCTAACTTCAATGTCGACGTGATTATTGAAGTCGGTCCCCATAAGGCCCTAGGATTTCCGATCAAGGAAATTCTCGCCGAACCTCAATTCTCGAGCCCCAAGCCTGCGTACCTGAGCTGCCTTGTTCGCGACAAAAGCGCAGTCGAGACTATGCATTCGCTGGCTGCTAGCCTGATCACCCATGGCCTCCAAGTTGACATGAACGCCGTCAACTTTCCCCATGGAAAGTCACCTAGCGTCCAGGTACTTTCAGACTTGCCATCTTACCCATGGAACCATCAGTCCCGTCACTGGTGTGAGCCAAGGTTCAACAGAGCTCTCAGAGAGCGCTCGCAGCTCCCACACAGCCTCCTTGGAAGCCTTGTTCTTGGTACAGATCTGAACAGCCCCAGTTGGCGAAAGATCATTAGGATCAGCGAAGCGCCATGGCTTGCCGAACACGTAGTGCAGAACAATATCCTCTTTCCAGCTGCAGGGTACATATCTTTGGCAATTGAAGCAATAAAGCAACTTTCGGTATTGCAAGCAAACAATGACCAGTCTGTTTCGGGATACTCGCTGAGAGCCGTCAGTATTATGCAAGCCCTAGTTATTCCTGGGGCAGATGACGGCGTGGAGATTCAGACGAGTCTACACAACGTGAGTGAGAAAGCAATCGGCCGTCAAGGCTGGAAGGAATTTGAAATCCGTTCCGTGACCTCTCAGAGTCACTGGACTTTTCATGCACGCGGGCTCATTATGATTGAGCACGAAGAATCACCTGAAAAGACCATTCCCGAGCCGTGCCCGGTCCCTCTTTCTGGTTACACTCGACAATTTGAAGGGAGTGATCTGTACGCCAAGCTGAGAGAAACCGGACTCGCTCATGGGAAATCATTTCAAGGCATTACAAAAGTTGAGCAGGCGGGGGATAATCGCCGAGCGGATAGCCTGCTCTCAATTCCTTTCTACACCTCTTCGGGGAGTGACCTTTCAAACGAGGTGCTGATCCACCCCACTACGCTCGACGCCGTCGTTCACACTGCGTGGGGACCATTCCTGGGCGTCACGGGCTATGACAACGGATTGGTGCCACGCTCTATTGGTAGTCTCTGGTTGTCTGGCGCGATTAGTCAAACGCCCGGTCACCAGTTCAAGGTATTCACCTCAATGGGCCACGCTGATGCACGATCATGGCGCGCCAGCATAGCCGTGGCGGACCTTAGAGGCATTTCCACAGCACCGGTGATGCAAATCAAGGATCTCATGTTACAGTCGTTGGGATCGAACATGACTATCGGGCAAGTAGACCGTTCCTGGGAGAAAGAGCCCTGTTTCAAGTTTTACTGGGCGCCCGACTTCTCTCTCATGGGTAATCGGGCCCATGGGAGCATCCAGCATCAACTCTCTCACCCGCCGGATGCTGAGGAGATTCAAATACAACTTGATCTTCGTCGGGTTTGTTGTTATTATATGTCCGATGCTCTTGCATGTCTTACTTCAGAAGACCTGCAGCAACTACAAAGCCATCACGTCAAACTTCGCACTTGGATGCAGCACCAGCTCCAGCTTGCTGCTGAAGGTCTCTTGGGTTCTGATAGTGCGTCTTGGTTGAATGACACGCCACAACAGCGCCAGGCCCTGATCGCAAAGGTGCACAGTGCCAGTATGAACGGCGAACTGGTATGCCACGTGGGACCGCTATTATCCTCGATCCTCCGCCAGGAGCGGGCACCGCTTGAAGTACTGATGGAAGAAGACCGACTAAGCCGATATTACTGCAATGGGTTGAAGATTGAGCGAGCGACTTCCCAAGCGGCGGGCGTCCTTCAGAACCTCATCCACAAAAACCCTGGGGCTCGGATACTTGAGGTTGGGGGTGGAACTGGTGGGTTAACGCGCCATGTTCTACCGAAGATTGGCACGGCCAAGGCAGGAGGAGCTCTCGCAGAGCTATATCATTTCACTGATGTCTCTACCGCATTTTTTGACAAGGCGCAAGAACAATTCTCTGCATGGGGTGACATTATGCGATTCGACAAGTTTGACGCTGAGGCGGATCCTGCTAGTCAGGGATTTGAGCTGGGGAGCTACGACATTGTCATCGCAGCGCAAGTACTACATGCCACAAAGTCCATGAGCCGGACTATGTCCCATGTACGGCAGCTGATGAAGCCCGGTGCCACTCTTCTACTTCTCGAGACGACTCAGGACGCGCTCGACTCCCATTTCATCTTTGGGCTACTGCCGGGCTGGTGGCTGGGCGAGGAATCCGAACGGGCTCTCACTCCCTCGCTGAGTATTGATTTATGGGATAGCACTCTCAGATCTACTGGTTTCTCAGGCGTGGACTTTGACGTTCGTGATTGCGAGAGCGACGAGTGGTGCCAGATGAGTATCATGACTACCACTGCCGGACCCCTGCCGCAGCCGGTCATTGAGAGGTCCGACCAAATTGTCCTTGTAACACGGCAACTCTCATATAATGACCAGCGCTGGGTCAGAGCCCTCGAGGCTAGCCTTGGACTATCCGGGCAGATGCCGACAAGGGTCGAGTTCGGGACCGCGACTGCGGAATCATTCAAGGGCAAGTGGGTTGTTTTCCTCGGCGAGATTGAAAAACCATTACTGTATAGCCTGGACGCCGCTGGCTTAGAGCGTCTGCAGACCATGATCAAGCACTGCCGCGGTCTACTTTGGGTAACTCGTGGCGGTGCAGTCAACTGTGAGCGCCCCGAACTTTCGTTGGCTCCTGGATTTCTGCGCAGTATTCGACAGGAGTATGCCGGTCGCAAGTACATCACCCTTGACCTCGATCCAAACAGTAACTGGTCTGAGGCCAGTGTTGAAGCAATTCTCCAAGTCCTCACTACCAGTTTTGGGACTACCGGAGGCGACATAGTTAAAGCTCCACCGTACGAATTCGAATATGCTGAGCGCGACGGCGTCATTCTAATTCCGCGATTGTTTCGCGATACTTCTCGCAATCAAAATCTCTTCCCGAAGGCTGTCGACTGGTCGGCCCCCGTCTCCTTGCCAACTGAGCCTCTCTTCCAGCGTGACCGTCCCCTTGCCTTGACGGTCGGTGTACCTGGCTTGCTTGACACTCTTGTCTACGATGATGACCCTCGGATTCCCACTGAAGAAGCTCGCTTTCCCTTGGACTATATCGAGATTGAGCCCCATGCGTACGGTGTCAACTTCCGCGACGTGCTAGTAGCCATGGGCCAGCTCGATCGACGCGTCATGGGTGTCGAGGGCGCCGGTGTGATCACGCGAGTAGGAAGCCGAGCAGCGGCACATGGTTATGCGGTTGGCGATAACGTGTTTGCACTGCTTCCAGGTGGTTTCGGTAGTCGTGCCCGTGTCGAATGGACGAGTGCCATGCATATGCCCCCTGACATGAGCTTCGAAGAGGCAGCCTCCGTTCCTTCCGTCTTTACCACATCATATTTGTGTCTATACACGGTCGCTCGGCTTCAACGAGGCCAAACTGTTCTCATTCATGCCGGCGCCGGTGGTGTGGGCCAGAGTGCCATTCAGCTCGCGCAACATATCGGCGCTGAGGTCTACACGACCGTTGGGTCACCGGAGAAGCGGGCATTGCTCAAGGAGCGCTACGGCATACCTGATGACCATATATTCTCCAGCCGTGACAGATCTTTCGCAAAGGCAATTCTTGAAGCTACAAATGGCGTTGGCGTTGACGTGGTTCTCAATTCGCTCTCCGGTCCATTGCTACAGGAGAGCTTGAACATCGTGGCGCCATTCGGCCACTTCATCGAGATCGGAAAGCGTGATATCGAGCAGAACAACCATCTTGAGATGAAGCCTTTCGCTCGTCAGATCACATTCTCGTCATTCGACCTGTATGCGCTTTACCAACATCAAAAGAACGTTGTCCACTCCGCTTTGGCCGAGATTGGACGTCTTTTAGAGGAGAATGTCATATCTTCTATCTACCCCGTTACAACTTACGCACTGAACGATATTGCAAAAGCCTTTCGGCAACTGCAGGCCGGTAAGCATTCTGGCAAGCTGGTCCTCTCTATCTCACCACAGCAAAAGGTCCGTGTCCTTCCTCGGCAATCCACCGCCAAGCTGCGCCCAGATGCGTCTTATGTCTTGGTTGGAGGCGCGGGTGGCATTGGACGTTCTATAGCACATTGGCTTGCTTCCCGTGGCGCCCGTAATCTTGTGGTTCTGTCGCGAAGCGCTGAGACTAACTCTGCAGCCGTCAGCCTTGACTCAGAACTGCAACCAAAGGGTTGCCGAGTTAAGCTCATATCCTGCGATGCCTCGAACGAGCACGCGCTATCAGAAGCCCTAAAAATCTGCGCAGAAGAACTCCCGCCAATCCGCGGAGTTGTCCAAGGGGCAATGGTCTTACAAGACTCTGTGCTCGAGCACATGTCGTTCGGCGACTATCAAACTGCCATAAACCCGAAGGTCAAAGCGAGCTGGAATCTACACAGCCAGCTGAGCTCCTCGGAGCTCGACTTCTTCATCTTCCTCTCTTCCATGTCCGGTGTATACGGTTTACCGTCGCAGTCGAACTACTCCGCCGGAAACGCCTACGAAGACGGCCTCGCGCGCTGGCGCGTCTCTCAAGGCCTTCCAGCCGTATCAATAGATCTCGGCCCAGTCAAGGGCGTAGGATACGTGGCAGGGACACGCGGCGTCGCAGAGCGCCTGACCAAGCTCGGTCATTACCCAGTGACAGAAGAGCAAGTACTCCGGGTAATCGAGTCCGCCGTGCTCTCGCCCTTCGAGAAGCAGATTGCCGTAGGCGTCAACCAAGGACCCGGCCCGCACTGGCAAACTGACGGCGCGATATCATTAGGCCGAGACGCCCGCTTCAGAGCCCTGAAGTACCGCCAGCCCTTCCAGGGCCAGGGCCAGGGCCAACCCAGCAGCCAGAGCAACGCCGGGAGTACGCGCGCCACCGCACCCCTTGCAGCGCGCATAACGGCCGCATCGAGCAGGCAGGATGTGGAGAACCTAGTCACCGAAGCAATCACGACCAAGCTCGCAGCGATCTTCATGATTCCTGCTGCGGACATCGACCCGGCCAAGCATCTCTCTGCATACGGGCTAGACTCGTTAGGTGCAGTTGAGCTGCGCAATATGATAGCCTTGCAGCTGGCGGCCGAGGTGTCGATCTTTGCTATCATGCAGAGTGAAAGCCTTGCGGGGTTGGCAATTGAGGTTGCGAGGAAGAGTACGCATGTTGATGCGGCGTTGTTTGATGGGTGAGGATGCAGAGGGCAGGATTTGGGTGTGTTTGGTCGGATGTTCGGGCGTTTTGCGGCGATTGATGAATGGATACTTACCTACTGTCCCTACTTGTTTTCCATGCTTTACTCCCGTCTAAACAACATGATACCCTTTGAACTGTGAACAGTCCTTGTTTCTAACAGTGTGTAGGCAGGGAGCGAGCTTTGTCCCGACATCCAATTTGTATCTCTGCTTTGGAACTGGCTGGAGTGTCCAAATTTCGTCGGACGCACATTGCTCTTATTCGGACATAAATGTGTTCATTATTCGACTGGAATACATATGAAATATCTAACACTATCTAGCACGTCTATTTCTTCGGGTTCAACAGCGACGGAAGGTCATCAACCTGGGCCTTACCCTCAATGATATCTAGACACAAGTCAGTAACCATCGTTCAACAGGTAGACAAACAGTATGAACTTACTATTAACCGCCACAAAGAGCGGGAAATCATCCGTCTTCCCATACTTCTCCAAAAATTCATAAACCGTCTGCGCTGTCGAAACACCCTGCAGCTTCTGCCCATTCATCTCCTTCTCCTCGATCTCACCAACACTAACCCCCTGCTCGACGGCATGCGTCGCACTCCTCACATTGCGTCCACCGTAGCAGCTCGCAACCAGATCCGCAATACCAGCACTCTCCTCAGTAAACGTCTTCTCATTCACAGAGCGCGGGAACCACGTCCTTCCGAACCGGATCATCTCGCCCACCCCCATTCGAATAACTGCAGCCTTTGTATTCTCGCCCCAGCCCTTACCCGCGACGAAGCCTGCGGCAAGGGCAACGATATTCTTGAGTGCTCCGCCCAGCGCAACACCCGCTACATCCTTGACGATATGCACGAAGAAATAAGGTCGCGAAAACAATTTCTCCCACAGTTCCCCGTCAACATGCGGATAATCCTGCGGGACAGGCTGCAGCTTTATACTCGTCGGCTTCGTCTCCTTCTGCCGCTGCTCGTCGACCTTAATCAGGTTATCCTTCGGACTGCCGTCGTTGCTCGTGAGATCCATCGGCGGCGCATCGTACCCGATTGTCGTCTCGCAGAGTCGTTCGGCCGCGACTTCAGGCGCGATGTTTGCACCGGACAGCGCACCGCAGTAAATGCCCAATTTCTCCATCACAAGTTCTGAGAATAACGTCACAACTCCGTCTGATACATCAACGCCCTTAATACAGCTTATCCCGCGCGCATGGGGTACAATCTTCCCCTTGATCTGGTCGAGCGTCTTGCCGATGAACTGATGCGGCAAGTTAAAGACGAGAATCGTCGCGTCCTTGACGGCCTCTTCGATATCTGGTGTTGCGACAAGGTTCTCCGGTAACTTGATTCCGGGTAGGTACTTGACGTTCTCGTGCGTCTTGTTAATGACTTGCGTGAGTTTTTGCTTTTCGGAGCCGTATTTGGATCCGTGCGGGGAGTCTTCGGGGACTTCGATATCTTCTTCGAAGACCCACATTCGGACTGTTTTTTCGAAGGTGTCTGTTTGGGAAGAGGTGTTTTCGGCGAGGATTTTTCCGATTGTTGAGCCCCTGTTTTTCACATAGTTAGTCTGGGGTGTCTAAGCATAGATTGATAAACGGGTTGGGGGAAGCAGGTAGCACCAGTTTCCGGAGCCGATGACAGCGACTTGGTGTTTCTTTTGGCCGGCCATTGTGTCTGTGTTTGTTTGTATGTTTGGATTATTGATTCTAAGGTCAAGTGTTGTTGTTCGTAGGTAGGCAGTACTTATATTATTGAAGCATGATATCATACACCCACGGCAGTCGCGGAAGACTTCCAAGGCGGATGATGCAATTGTTACAACAGCTTGACTGCACCCTTGGAGTGGGCTTATGAGAGGGCGCCATGTCAAGTCGTTATCAATGGATTGTTATCCCAGGCAGCAATTATTTCTATCCTGTCGTTATTCCACAATGCATACTTCAGCCCAAGACTGAGAATGTCTTGCGTCCTCTCGCGTCATCCTGGGGCTTATCGATAAGCCATCTAATCGATAAGCGATCAACATGCCAAGCCTCCGACAAGCATCGACTCGATCAGCTCCAGAGCTCCACCAATGTGCCGTCTCTCAATTCAAAGCGAAAATAAGTCCAGAGGATCATCATGTCCCTCGCCAACTTGATGGCACAGTCCTTCACTGTCCCAGCAGCTTGAAATAGCCTTGAACCTCCTCTTCGCCTCCTGACACAAAATGCGAACCCGCCCATCACCCACCTCCCGACCAGCACCCCTCCCCGGCCTCCTGCACACCTACGCCGACCGCCTCGTCGCATTCGAATACTCCTCCTCTTCATCCGCCGGCCGGCCAAAACCACATACCATCCTCTTCATTCCTGGGCTCGGCGATGGTCTGGTAACAGTTACATACTTGAATGAAGTCGCTGCCGCGCTAGAAAATACACGATGGTCTATCTTTACGCCGGTGTTGTCGTCGAGTTATGGCGGGTGGGGGATGAGTGCCATTGGGAGGGATATTGATGAGATGGCGCTTTGTGTGGAGTATATAATGGATTATAAACGAAACACAACATCACATTCTGCGTCTAGCGGAGTTGAAAATGAAGGCGAAGGCGAAGGCGAAGGGAAGATTGTCATCATGGGCTGTTCAACAGGAAGCCAAGACGTCTTGACGTATATTAGCTGCGCGAACCCAAGACTACCTCATCCCGTTCTGGATCACGGGAAACATGGCGGGCCGGTATACCGCCCACAAGTCGACGGCGCGATACTGCACTCCCCTGTCTCGGATAGGCAGACTATCCTCTCGATCGTGGCGGCGGGAAACAAGCACCATAGTCCCGAGGAACTACAAAATGTCTACGACTCTGCGGTCACGGGCGCGAAAAGGCATACATATGACGAACACGGTACACTCGATACGATAGTCCCGATACCATATACAACTACGATCGGGTGGTCAAGCAATACAGTCCTAAGCAGCCGACGATTCCTAAGTCTCGCAAGCCCCGATAGCCCCGCCGCACCGGCAGAAGATGATCTATTCAGCTCGGACTTGCCTGATGAGCGATTACGCAAGACATTTGGGATGGTGAAAACTCGAGGGGTGCTGAGGCGCAGTTCCAATGGGAGTGGGAACTTCCTTGTACTCCTTGGTGGGCGGGACCCGTCTGTTCCGAAGTTCGTCGATAAGGAGGCGTTGCTTGGAAGGTGGAGGGGTGCTGTTGATAGAGAACGAAGGTATTGGCATTGTGAGAGCGGGATTATTCCGGGTGCGACGCATATGCTTGAGGGGAATGGGCAGGCTGAGCAGAGGAGAATACTTGTGCATAAAGTTATGGTATTTTTGAGTGATATCGAAACGAATACATAGCAAACTCATGGAAGTACATGGAAATAAACATGGTGCCTGACAAATATCCAGCGCTGCTGGCACTATATATTTTGGCTTACCTAGAGAAATACCGCGAGCAACACCGAACGACTCAACCATCCCAGGAGAACAAGAAGATCGTGGTATCGGCTTCAGGCATACGTCGAAGCATACAATAACTCATAAAAAACTCAGACGCAGCAACCCTGAAGGCCTGGTCAGCTTTAAGGAATCAGATGTGGTGTGCATAAATAAGCTGCATAAGTTAAATGACTGAGCGTTCTTGTACATAAGTTACGTGGCTACATTACATGGATGCGTTTATCCCGATGAGGTAAACAATGCGAAAATGGATCACAGCAAAGCGCGAGGAACCAGCGACATCGCCCTGACCGTCATCAAGGTTGCAATGCCATCGTTGTCTTCGCCGTCGACCAGACTTTACAATCCAGTCCTGGATCATCTCGACTGGGATGACCTCTGCATCCATTGGACAGCTCAGGTTCCCCACAAATGAGCGATTCGCGGGACGATGCCGCTCGCCACGGCGCAGCTACAGCTCCTTGATCCCAACGAACTGACCACCAAGCTCACTAACGGCGCAGGTTCAGATGACACTGTTGTCTTCTGGCGCGCCTATCTCAAGGTTCGAGCGATGGTGCTGCCATATAACTGGACGAAGCCAATTTCTCATGTCAAAGAAACTCTTGACTCCTTGCACGGAGGCAGTACCTAGGCATTCGCGACCAAGGAGTTTCCCAAACCGTCAATGGGACCATTGGGCATGGGAGATTAGTCTATCAAGAGACTCTTGATGGATGCCTCGGGACTACAGACATGTGTCAATCCGACTGATCAGAACCAATGAATCAGATGGGCTTTCCAGGGGTCTCTGTCATTCAATCCTTGACGCGGGGGCAATCTATCGAGATTACCCCGGAGTATCAGTGAAACTATATGGGGGGATAGGTCAAAGAAAGGTCGATTGAGATAAAACCAGCTTGTCTCCCGTTCTGATCTCGAGTTGCTGCCATTGATACTGACCCACAGACATCGCTGATTGACCACTACCAGCAAAATGCGCTTCCTCCCTCTCCTCCTGGCCATCGCTGCCATAGCCCAGGCAACACCCTTACCTTCCAATCTCGCTCGGCGCGACGGCGCCGCGGTGATCGATGCGGTCAACACAATCTCCTCCAGCATGATAACCCTCAACACAACCGTAACATCCTACACCGGCGGGTTATTCGGCACAATCACAGCCCTCAAAATCGAATTCCAATCTCTCTTCCTTGCAAACGACCTACGCGACGCCATCTCAACCACCGAAGAAAGTGCAAACTTCACAGAGACCGAGTCGCTCAATGTCGCCGGCGCGTTCATAGACCTCCAGCCCAACATCTTCAGTACGCTTGGTAATATCGTGAGCAAGAAAGCGGCGTTTGATAAAGGGTTACTGGGGGTGGCATCGTTGGCGTTTCTGGTCCGGTCGAATTTGGAGACGCAGCGGGATTTGGCGGCGGATTTGGGGGATGCTGTTACGATCAAGTTGACGGATACGTATGCGGCGATTGCGCCGGCGCTGAATGAGCAGATCGCGGAGGAGTTTGAGGGGGCGATTGCTGCATTTGAGTAATGGTGATGAGGCCCTGGGTAATGTTATAGTGAATGAAGATGTTTGTCCTCTTATGTACGAGTATCTATTGTTGCTGGTGCAATAGTAGGCCTTCTCGTGAGGTTCACTGCGTAAGCGTTATGGGATGACGGATAAAATCCGGTATTTCATCCCTGACCCCGGATTCTCATGGACGTTACGCTAGACGCTACGCTAGACGCTCGCGACGGCTCAACATTGGGTCACGGTCTACCCTAGCAGAAAATCACCCGTACGGGTAGGTATATAAGCTGCTCTTACGTCCCGAGCATCATCTGCTTCAAGCCACTGGGCGAGATTACGACGGTCAAGTGACCTGCGGCAAGTCATGGTGTAGCTCATCTTCCTTTAGCGTTGACGCTCCTGAGCGTACGATACGACAACCTACGCTATGACAACATACCCTCCCAGTCCTGCATACATTGCATAATCCACTTCCATAGCTTTGCATCAGCAACGAACATCTTGTCTCGAAGGACTCGCGACTGTTTGTTATTGGAGGAATACTGCGTCTCCCAACCAAATATGAAAGTGAGCTTCCTGGCTATCGTATATTTAAAGGTCTTGTTCTGGAAATAGGCCTCTTCGTACTTTCTTATCTTCGTGATTGGTTGGTCTTCCTCTTTGCTCTTGCTGTGGAGGTCGATGTAGTAGGGCATTCTTCGTTGCTGCATGATATACCAGTCAATATGATCATCTGGTGTGCCGCTCTGTTTATACTCCCAAATGGAAGAGAATAGACTGTAATCATCTATAGAATCAAGATTGAGCAGCCGGGTTAGACTCCAGAAACGCTGTCCCTGGCGCAGCGTCTCGCGGTATTTGTCAACCTCCTTAAGGCCTTGCTCAAGCTTCAGCTTTAGGAATAGCGGCCAGGAACCCATCTATAAAAGAAGCGTATAGCTCTGAACTCACCCTGTCGCCGCACTGCGGCAACCCCGGTGGAGACAAAAGCATTGCTTCCGGGACGGTCGAAGCAAACGCCCAGTCGATAATGCAAGTAATTTGGTATTCGTCATCGACATATATATTGTTCGCACCCAGGCCGCTGTGAAAGAGAGGATAGGACCTCGGGTTAGCTATGGTGTCTGGAGATCCAAGACTCGCCAGAGACAGAATCCCTAATCGCCGCAGGGCATTTCCCACAATCCTATGATTGACCCGGTTAGTAGCACAATTGGTCTTGCACCCAACAGTAACAAAGTCATTCCACAGGTCGACTGCACTGATATATTCACTGCGAGAGTCATAATCGTCCAGGGAAGGCACAGGGGCAACGAAGTAATGATTCGACATTGCAAGTGACTGTACATGCCCCTAGAATGCCGCAAAAAGAGTATCATAGAATGCTGTCTCAGAGTTAAAGGGCGCGCGCGGAATATCGTCAAGCGCATATCGTTCGTGTAGAGGAAGACCGCGATATAGACATTCCCCGATCCGGTAACCGGTGCCCTTCCCATTAGTGAACAAAGACCCAATTTCGTCGAACCGTAGTTGTGATAGCTTCCATTTGATGGCACCGAGCTGAGACAAGAACTTGGACTTGGCCTGTATGTCGAGACCACCTGGCAGGGAGCTGGAGGACGTCGCTGATTTCCAATATCTAGCAAGCGGTTTGCCAGGCGCTTCCTCATGAGAATGTACGGGACACCAATGCATATTCGAATGTGTCACTATGTAGCATTAGGAAGGAACACCATGTCGCGTGTGCCATTTTGACCTTGAATCTAACTTAGCAGTGGTCATAAACCTCCGGAAAAGGGAAATCACTATGCAGATTCAGATACTGCAGTGTCGCGCAGGATGCGCCCCTGCAGGCCGTTGTCATAGTAGCTGCCAAGTAATCATTAATGTTAAAGATTAAACCAGCGAGTTAATGTATAGAATGCACCTGCCAGGCAGTAATTTAAACTATGATTTTGCATTCCACGATAAATGTTGATTTATTCTTGGTCTGACTTTCCTTGCTAAACATGTCGCCTCCCATTAATCAAAACAAGATTACAGGTTCAAAGCTTTCAGAATAGCCTCTCCAACACCAGTGGCACTCGCCGGGTTCTGCCCCGTAATTAGGGGACCACCAAGCTCACTGACCTTGCTCACAACAACCTTCTCGCCCCAAGGCTGATCGGCCTTGATGTACTTGCCGCCGCTCTTCTTGCCTAGCTCCGTCTCCAGCATGAAGGGCATGACCTTGGACAAGTCAACCTGGTCCTCTTCCGTGTTTGAGAACCCAGTGACTTCGGCGCCAGAGAGGATCGAGGACCCGGAGGGCGTTGTGACGTTTAGGAAAACGCAGGGGCCGTGGCAGACTGCTGCGACGGGCTTGCGGGCGTTGGCGAAGGTTTGTATCAGACTGATTGAGGTTTTGTCGGTGGTAAGATCGAACATAGCTACAGGAGAAATAATATTAGCACACTTCTAAACCACA
This sequence comes from Aspergillus stella-maris, assembly GCF_047715825.1. Taxonomy (NCBI): domain Eukaryota; kingdom Fungi; phylum Ascomycota; class Eurotiomycetes; order Eurotiales; family Aspergillaceae; genus Aspergillus; species Aspergillus stella-maris. The sequence continues at coordinate 125,911 of NW_027396863.1, read as the reverse complement.
ATTGAACTTCAAGAGAGGGAAGGGAAGAACATACGTCCATGCCCACCAACATAGAAAATCGCATCGAATTCACTAGCCTTCGGAAGCACATCCTCAAGCTTAACGGTGTTCTTCCACAAGCTCTCTTGCTCCTTCAGGAACTTTGTGGAGACGGGGTCGTTCTCGAACATCTTTACGGAGGAGGGGTCGAGGGGGGCTGCGCCGCCATTGGGGGAGGCAATTGTGAGTTCAGTCTTGGAATGCAGGACTTCCCAGGGGTGGGCGAATTCGGGCTGTAAAGCAAGAAAGAAAGGGGTTAGTATTAATATTGGTATTGTGGGATGAGGGAGGGAGCATACCAAGTACCAGCCCGTCTGGTGGTCGTTGGCTTCGATCTTGTCGAAGGAGGTGAGGACGACGAGGACTTTGGGGGCCATTTTAGTTGTTTGTGTTGTTTTGAATGATAAATTAGTCGATTGGAATAGATGGGAGAGGAATAGTGCAGATGAAGCTGTAGTTATAGCTATGAGAGGGCGGGGCACCGGAAAGCAGGAACTGACATCATTCGTGATTTCATGATCTTCCCCAAGCTCTCGGAGTCCCGGAGGGGTTGCCATGGTCGGATAATATTCAGGGTCGTGGTGTACCTTGATGGTTTGAAAGGCACAAAGTAAATTCGGGCTTGCTATGCACTTTCTACCGCGGGTCTACAGTCTACCCTGTACTATCCTAGCTGTAGATATAGATCTCACCTTAGCTACTAACATCATAAACAATCAAGATGGTGAGCTTAGAAGATTGACCACTCACAGCCAAAGCCAAGAACTCTGCTATCCAGTCTCCACTGGGTGGGCCCCGGAGCCCCGGAGGACTTGCGTTGTAAGGCATACTAGCTTTTTGCGGGAGCCTTCGATTGAACTCCTTGCTTTATAAGCATTGATATCGATGAAGGGGAGGGAACAGTGCGGCTTAAATATACAGAAAGTGTTTGATTGAGGTTGTGGATGCGCTTTTGAAGCTGCTTGTTCTAGCGCACTTGCAGGATGTTCTTGAAGGTCGAATATTATGCCTACCAAGCACAGCTCGGCTGTATGATCTCCAGCCCTAACTTTCTCATACTCATTATTCCTGCGGGAAGGCTACAAAGGTGTATTCATCGTGATGTCTCTAATCCTAGTCATACCTCTTAGAGTACCAAGTCATGTATGTCCTGGTAGCAAACAACCTCATTTAACTTGAGCTACGTCACTGCAGCCCTGGCCGACTTGTATCGCGCGGGCTGGAACATCGAGGTAAACACTAGCATTATCACCGCGGCCTCTAGGGGCTATCCAGAGATAGTTTTCATTTTGAAGGAAAGCCAGAGTGACCGTTCCATCCGCCTCCGGAGTCCCAATGCAAGTCTCCATCTCAATCGCTCTTTCAAGCGTCCTAACGTGGTCAAAAATTGCCCACACAATCTACGATACTCTGATCGCAAAACCCAAGAGCTTGTTTATTGATATGTCTGAGGCCGTCATGCGTAATTGGTTGAATGTAATTGAAGGAAGAGAAATCACTAGTGGCTGCTAGTTGGGATATGTTCGATGAGACGCACCACTAGACGCACCTTACTAGCTGGTAACATATGCCAGGTGCTCAGCCCACTCGTATATTAGTGCTTTCCAAAATCTACTTCCAAGTGTAAGGTCGCTCCTGCTTCAAATGATACACGCGATGAGAGCTCCTCTGAAATGGAAGGCACGCGTGGCGCGGGCGCGAACAGTCGCACCTTCCTTTTGAGTAGATATACCAATCATGCTAACTCCGAGTTTCACCCGCGCCGGACGTACTTGAAGTAATTAATCACGACGAGGCTATGACGCTACTTGCAAGCTCGCATGAAGCAACAGCAGATAACGCCTAGTCTATCGCCTGAGAAGTCTAGGCTTCCTTGGCCTCACTCCCCATAGGTCCGCACGGCCCAGGGCACTCCGCGCGAAAGGGCTGCGAGGCTGCCATTACTTACCTAAAATGGGCATCGCTGAGGACACTGTTGAAAATATAGATGCGCCTTGGGCCTCGTGCGGTTGTTGTTTAAGCTGAACCGTAGCCTTTCGCGCTCGTTGGAGCTTACATTTCGACCACGACAAGACTCGTGCTTTTTATCGACTGGTTAACCAAGAAAATGCCAATAGTTGTGAAGACTGCATTTCAGCCTCGCCTCGCTCAAGGCAAGCTATATAAAGGCCACGGAGGCCCGAGGCTCTGCCTAGATGACAACCAGTCCCAAGACCATCTCCCTTTTCGTGGAAACATCACATTGTCCCTCTGTCCTTTTAACTAAAGCCCAGCAACGCGCTCACCCATCACCACCCTCACAATGTCCTCAGATCCTTACAAAACCTACGACAACGCCACTGGCTTTGCAGGCGACATCTTTGATCTCGCGGGCGCCGCTGGTGCCGACTTCTCAAATCCTATGCCTGGCGTTCAGCAGGCTATGGCTAATCATGCAGTCAATCAGTATGCTAAGGAGGTACGTATACAACTTACCCAGCACTAATGCTGCCTATTTGCAAAATCCAGTACGGCTTCCTCAATGGTGTTCTGCAACTGACGGAAAGCTTGTTGTTAGTGGATGAAAGGCATGGCCCAAGCTGATGAAAATGAGAAACAGGCGAACCAGGAAAGGGCGGAGATGAATACCCAGCAAGCTCAGGCTAGTAGTATGGTGTATGGCGAGAATGGTATCAACGAAGAGAATGGCTTTGTACAAGATAATGAAGGGAATGTGACTTATGTTGGGAAGTGATATGGTGGTAGGAGATAGCTGACTTTGCGCATGAGAGATCAGAAGTTATTGTCCTTATAATGGCGAAGGTTTGTCCCATTATGATGCATTAATACAAAGTTTATCTGAGCTGGTCAGATTTCAATGACCATGACCGTAGTTCAAACTGACTTCCTAGCTGGGCTTCAGGTAAGACGCCCTTATTGATATGGTTCATTAAGGGACAAGTACACGAGCCGGCCTTGGTGACAGCTTACGAAGTCTATGACTTGCTTACTTTCATACTTTTCAAAACCATTACTCGCCCTCGCTACTACGCATTCACATGTCCAACAACATTGCCGCCATTCCAACGTACCCTTGCTGACCTGTCCCACAGATTCCCAGCGAAAGTAGGACCATGCAAGCGCACAGACACATCTGACCCACGACCACGTACTCGGTAGCTAGAGCAAGCAAACAACCTCTACCGTCTATCGAATGAGGATCTCGATCTCGGTAGATTGGAGGGGGATGGAATGTATTGATCTCTAATATGCGATGCGCTGTCAATTACAAGCTGGCCCGCCGAGAACGTAAAGCGACAAACAACCACCAACAGTACGTAAGATGCAACGAGCAAACCAACCCAGCCATGAGCCAACAAAGAGAAATCAATCATCCATCACCTAGTCCTTGACCAGGAGCCTGACACCTTTACTATCCATTTTCACGAACGGAATGAAGATGTCATGGGCGACGGTAACATCCTCGACCGTTGTCTCGAACAGCTCAAAGTTCATTCTCCTTAGTAGACTTGAAATGACGAGGAGAATTTCTGAACGGGCGAGGCTGCGAGAACAAACAAGCATACATCGTTAGCAAACAGTCCAATCCAACCCAACTCCCAAGGGTAAAGAAAGATAACGCAGGGCCAACATACTGCATCCCAATACACATCCTCGACCCCTTCGAAAACGCAACCATGTACTTCTCCAACCTCTTCCGCTCAGCTGGATCAACCCAGCGCTCCGGGTCAAACGTGTACGAATTGGGGAAAATTGATTCGTCGTGGTGCATAAGAAGGCAGCTCATGCTGACGGGTGTCTACCGTGGTTCCAAATTAGCAAGGAGCCGAACCATTGCCATGATATTCCCCGAGATGCAGATTCAGATGCGTCTGACAGGTAAGATGGGATTGTGCAACTTACCCCCGGTGGAATGACCCAGTCTTTGTATGTGAGTGGTTGGTGGGGGGAGATGCGGGGGAGTCGGGCTGTTACACCGTACGACAATCTGAAGGTCATTGGTTAGGGTTGTTTGTGAAGAATCCTTTGGATCCCAATCGATTGTCGTCTGGACTGGACTGTGCTGGGGTGGGCTGGGCTGGGATGACTAGCTAGCCTACCTGATTCCTTCAAGCATAACGCCAGTCTAATTGCATACGTCGATCTCGTTAGCCGGTTTCTCAATCTTTAAGATTGCTGTTCCCAGGGGTTGGTTGACATTGACAACTCACAAAGTAAGGAAGTTGTTCCAGTTGCACGAGACTTGGGTCGTCGCCTAACGGCGCGAGTTCATCCTTCAGCTTCTGTAGCAGCGACGGCTTGTTGTGCAAATAGAAGAGGATATAGCTCATTGCCTTTGCCGTGGTTTCGGCGCCGGCCGACACAAACACCTGCATGTCCTGTGCTAGTCGGGCCTCGCTCTTCTCCTGCTCCGGCAGGTTACTGCTCAACACATTATCGAACAGCGTCTGTCGACCGTTCTTCGTCTCTTGGGCCCCGTAAACGCGATGGCGCTGCGCAATCTCCGCAATCCGTGCACGACACCGATGCTGGAACCCAAAGAACAATTCCATGCCCGGATTCAACCAAGCCGTCAACCTCTCAGGCATGGACACAAGCAGCGGTAAAAGAAACGCAACAGGCCGCACAAAAACCAGGGTCTTCGCCGTCCCGCAGAGCATGTCGTGCCATTGGGGGATGAAGTCCGGCTCGTCGAGGTAGTGGTACCCGGCGCCCATCGTATACTCGGTGATCACGTCCGTCGTGTAACAAGTAAGCGGGTGCTCGATGTTCACAGGCACGCCCGAGTTCTTGAGTTCCTCGAGGCGGCGACATAGTTTGTCAACTAGGCTCTTGAGCGAGGGCTCGAGTTGCCGGATGCGCGCGATGCTGAAGAATGGGTTTAGTTGGGATCGGATCAGGCGGTGTCGGTGGTGGTCTTCGGCTGTTATTAGGGCAAAGGGGGCATTGAATGTTCGTTGGTAGTAGGGGAATTTATTCCGGACGCTGCTGTGCGAATAGATGACTTCGTAGTAGTCTGGGTCGTTGACGTGCAGCTCGGTCGGGGAGATGCGCACGATAGGACCTATGAATTGAGCATTAGCTATGATCTTTCATTGACATAAAGACGTGAAACGAGAAAGTGACACGGAGCGTCGTACCGTATTTCTTGTGCAACTCGCCGATGTGAAAGGTGAATTGCCCATTGCGAACAGCCTCCCAGTAGAACTCGTACATCACCGTCAGGGCGGCGAGCTTGGGGCCTGGGAAATGGGCTATGGGCGAGAGATAGAGCCGATGGATCACAATGATCAGAACATATGCTGAAACTGCCGCCGATGCCGCGGCATAGGGATGGTCCAGGAGCAGACGCAGCAACTCCATGATGCTGTACGGAGCACTGTAAGTACACTGTCACTGTCACTGTAGGTACCAAGTACAGAGTACAGTCTGTATACGGAGACACGCTGCAGCCAGATCCGACAACCAGGTCGTCGGGACGGAGGATTCTTAATTCTTATCATCAACCAGCCCAGCAGTCTGGTTAGGTTCCCACGAACTCCTCCTGGAGCACGGACTGCCCACCGTCACCAATGAATACCATAAGACTGGTGCCCACAGTGAACATCCCCTTGTGCAAATGGGTTATACGACACCCGTGACTGGGCCACAGCAGGCCTGTGCCCACCTGTCCTCGGAGTAAAGAGTGCACTTCCATCGCATGCAGCTTGCTCTCTGTCGCCGAGAGTCCTGCCAATTACGGTCCTTGACACCTGCCAGACGGTCCGTTCCTCTCCACAATGGCATTTTCGGCGCTCCACAGCGGCAGAGACCAGCCAGTTGGATTGCTTGACAATGCAGCCGGCGGCCGGCCGGGTCGTTTAGATCGTCCTAATGCGTTTTAGAGTCCTGCCGTGTTAAGACTGGTCGATTGCCTTTTGGAATTTGGATGTGCTTTTGAGATTAGAGCCCTTATCCCTATGCTGGACAGTTGGTCTTATCACTGAGATCGGCTGCTGGTGCTGGTGTACCCGAGGGTTGGGTTCTGCAGATCGAGAGTAGTTGCAGGATCGGGGTGTCTTTTTACTTCTTCGGGTGTTATTTGGACAGATTGGGCGTCTAGTGGGCGATAGTGGGCGATAGAACATGGGTTAGAAAGGCCGAGCCGAGCATAAGTCTTTCATATGCATTCGTTTGCCTGCACCAGGTCGCCTCCTTTTAATTGCAGGGGCTATCCTCTATAAAGGAAGATGTTTCCCGTTGAAATGGGCATACGTACGTTGCTCGCTAGTCGTCTAGCGAATCACGGAGTAAGCTGTGGCAATCATCTGCCAAATAGTCTAGACTCGCGCGCACAGACGATGGAAGCCAGGAAGGTTTCTTCACAACTGCACTCATATGGGGATGTAACTTTACTGGCTGGGCTCTTTGTTTCTGCAGAATATGACCGGCGTAATCTGCAGGGTGACCTCGCCTCCGAGAAGATGTTTTTGATTAGTTGTGAAGAGAATTAAGGTTCTTATAAATTATAGCTCCCTGTTAGTCGTCAGAGCTGAGCCCCGAAGATGCGGATTTAGCCGTCGGCTATTAGTGTAATAATTCTACGATGTGATTCGGGATATAAAATACAATTATCTTGGCCTACTCCTCTGAACCATTCTTGTTCCGATATCACTCGCTGTGAGGGGACAGTATTGCCTTGAAGTTTTGTGTCGGAGGATGTGAACCCCGCCACGATAGCCCATTCTTTGGGCTTCTTCAGCTACGTAGGTCTAGACCCCAATCAACCTATTCCTCAACAAGGATCGGACAATGTAGCCGAGCCGCATGGTATGTTTCCACGCTGTTCCAGATCCAAACCTCTATATCGAACGCGCGTGTCAATTTCAGTTTGCACTGCCCTGCCCTTTCTGAAACTCAGTTAACATCTCGATCAGCTATCTCCTGCATTCCGTGACACGGTGGTCGCGGCTGCGGAACTTCAACCCAAATGATATGCCTCTTTCAAGTTGCTCGTTTATCTAGGTTAGACGCCCGTCATCATCGGAAGTACACTTGCGAAGGGGGTCACAGGCATTGCATCTCTCTGGATCACCCGCTAGGAGGTGGCGCGTCGCCTCGAATAGCGGAACTATGAGACTCAATCATTCCTCGCGAATGGGACCTAAATCCTGAGGTGGTCTGATGCTGTCATGAACTCAGTGAAGTGCATTTCTAGGGTCTTGAAGGAGGTTCTCTGCTGTCCGAGAAATTCCCTGCCAAAGGCTGCATCGCAGGCATGCCGTTCTGTATCAGGTGCCTGTTCCTGAAGTTCCCGTTGGCTCAGGGGGGTGTAGAAACCCTAACTCTATCCCCAACAAGCTTTGGCGGCGCAGACGCATGTTCCGTAAACCCCATTCAATCAAACCTGGGGAAGAAAGTCTAACCGTCATGGGTGTCGCTCGGAATAGGCCTATTCCAATCTCGGCGAGATCTGGACTCATATCCTGCTTCATTCAGCGTTGGGCTATACAATCCTGATGTTCCTGTCGAACTATTCTCGTTTTTTGCCTGCCGTGGTTCTTGTCTTGGGCTGTTCCTGTCCATTCTATCATGAGCAGACAAAGTCTATTATGACTGTTCTCTTGCCACCGCTTGATGGGGGTCTGGGGTTCTGGGTATAAGGTCACCCCCCAGCTTTCGCTGTTCTCCGTTTTCTCTTTCCTCCTACATCTATCTGCTATCTCTCTACTTTACCTCCAGAAGGTACCTTGGCAAACAAATATCTTGCGACAAATCAACTTAAAACCTTCGTGATTTCTCACTCTACTTCATCTACTCTGTCTTACTGAGTTATTCTTTCAACCCACTTTTCTACGGTATCAACTTCCTCTCTACTACTACATCTTTTCGTACATCTTTTCAATCCGCCAAAATGCGATTCACCAACATCGCCGTTCTCGCGGTCCTAACGACCCTTTTTAACACAACCTATGTTGGCGCCGGCCTGGCAACTACAACTGTAAGTCCCTCCCCCCCTCTACTCTAACCTCCATACTAACAACCGCAGCACTACTCCGACGGCCTCCAAGGCGCCTGCGGCTGCGGCACCAACATGGGCACATTCACCTGGCAATATGGCATAAGCCACGGCCTCTACACCGCAGCAGCCTCCCAGTCCCTCTTCGACACCGCAGGCCCCCAAAACCACTGGTGCGGGTCCGGCTGCGGCAAATGCTACACCTTAACATCAACAGGAGTCTCAACATGCCCAGAATGCGGCGCCGGCGGAGAGGAAGGGAAAAGTATCACGGTTATGGTGACGAATTTGTGTCCCTACGCAGGGAACGAGGCTTGGTGTCCGAATCCGGGCGAGTTGAATTCCGCGGGTTATGGCGTGCATTTTGATATTATGGGTGGGATGGGGGTGTTTGGGGATAATGTTGTTGTTGAGTTTGTGGAAACGGAGTGTCCTCATTTGGCGGGGGGGAAGTGGGGGACTTGTGAGTGTCATCCGGATTTTGGGAAGGGGAATCAGCCTGGTCCTGTTCCTGGTGCTGCTGGTGCTGGTGCTGCCCCTGTACCGGCTCCTGCAGCGGATATTGTTGGGCCTAAGATGGCGGCCATCATTTCTGTTGGTGGTTCTCCTCCTTTGCCTGTGCAGACTGCCGTCTAGGCTGTTTGTTTTTTATGTCGCATTTTCTTTTCTTTTTTGATTTGTATGATGTTATTTCTGCTTGGGATCTAAATTGTCACCCATCCCAGTTCGTTGATCCTGTACCTATCTACTTGACCGTGCCAGGCCGCCGGGACGAGGATGCCTTTTCCCTTCTTATCTGGTGTTTTGTCCTTTTCAAGGTTTTCTCCAGATAGCGAGTTTTTACTGGCTCCTGCAAGAGGGGGATTTTATTTTTTGAGTGTTATGCTATGTTCTGTTTCGTTGTTTATTTGTTGTTAGTATGAATCATGTATGGAGTTGTTTTGTATCTAGACCAAAAATAAAGTGAACCGTTGCTCCCACCTGACTACGATTGATATGATAAAGTAGAACTGTATTCAAATTGAAGATGAAAGTAAGCGTTAATAGAGTACAGGCTAAAGTACACGACGAATGTCAAACATATATCATTATTGACCCAACCCAATCAAAGGTCAACAAGCTTCACCTGTGCCCTCCCCACCTGCGCAACCTGCAATATCTTTGCCGTCTGAATCTGCGCGGGCAAAGGCGTCCTGGGCTCAGGGTACATCTCGATCCAGGCGCCGTCTTGAATCACACCGGTCCGATCAAGGTTATTTCGAGCGCGTACGTACGGGTCCAAGTCCCAGTAGTTGACCCGTATCTGCTCGATTATGTCCTCCCGCTGCTCGTATATTTCGTTCAGTTCGGTGGGATTTCCTGCCTGGGCTGCTGAGGCCCAGCGCGATGTAGCGGAGAGAAATTCCTCGCCGAGGGACTGGCGTTCTGCAAGTAGGCTATCGCGGGTTGCGGTGTCGTGCATTGCCTGGTTCTCATCGGGGTGAGGCTCGATGTATTCGTACTCCCAGTCTTCGTTACCCCCGAGTTCGGCGATGAGCTGGTTGCGATCGATGAATTTCTCGAGGTCTGCAGTTGTGCGAGTAAAGTGGGTTCTTTCTACGATCCTTGGATCCATCCATGGCTTGATGATTCTCCATACCCCTGGGATCGTCAGGGCAGCTCTGGAATCGTTGGGTCAGGGGAGACGTACCAGCAAACACTTTAGGGGCATTGTGTATCAGGAGAACTCCAAGGCATTCAGGATAGTATGTCTCAAAGCAGCGGATGATAAATTTAACCGGCGCATATTCCTGGCTCATGTTAGCAGGTCATTCTCTCCCTGGGTCATTTTAGCATACCATGTTAGCCATAGAGAAGCCCGTCATGTCGAAGAGAACCGTCTGGTATTGTTAGCTAGCGACCAAATATAGTATACCTGAAGGACATACTGCAGTCTCTACCGGTGGCAACACTAGTAAACGAGCAGACTCGACTATATGTGTAATGAATTGTTCCAGAGCCTCCTCGCTCTGGTCCCCAGGACGATGCAGACGTATGCGCACTACCGCTATCGGTCGGTTCTGTCTATCAACCCCATGGACAAACCCCTTGCCCATGCGAGCCTGGTTGATAAACCCTCGCGCCTCGTCCGCTCGATACGGATTCGTAAGGTCCCTCTCATGCTCCGCGGCATATAGTTCGCCCCGCGGGAGTAAGACATTATCCACCTGCATTTCCTTCAACCTCCACACGATCGCATTCAGCAAATGTATCAGCGCCTGATTCACGTCCCATTTCGACACGCGCAGGAATCGCAAGAAATAAATGTCAGGATGTTCATGTTTCGCCGCGGTCAGTATTCCGAAACGCACGTCCTCGGGCGACATTTGGGCGAGAAAGCGGCGAACATTGCGTATTTGGGCACCACTCAGGCCAACATCGCGAAAAGTCTGAAGCAGGCGCGTATGGTAGACTGGAGTTGAAGTGCGATTGTTTTTGCGAGAGAGAACACTGTCTGTTCGTACAAATAAAGAGTTGCGACGACTCGGTGGGCGAGATAGTGAGGAGAGCGATGATCGGACTGGTTCGAGACTGTTCACTCGGACAAACTGCTCCAATGCACCCAGCGAAGAGGCCTCGGCCAGATGCAGCAGGAGCGTCCAGAGCTGCTGCAGGCGGTTTTCTTGGATTGGCGATAGGTTTCCCCAGAATCCCGGTGGGATGCTGGAGCTGGACGGGTTCACCATCGTTCCACGGCCGACATGCCGTAGCTGGTGTTTAAAAACAGATCAGGTCAAGTGAAGTAAGGATGAGAATGCGATTTCAGGAGAATGATCCTGCTAGATTGAACAGGGAAACCCTTTTTGGCGTGGCAGGCAACAGACAGGACATCCTTCCCCGCAGAGCCACAGTGCACAGGCTTTGGGCATCCTCGGTTCACTCTGATTGACGCCCTCTGATCCAGTCGATCCTGCGCTATCCTGTCCCTCATTGCCCCTCATTGGCTGTAAGTACAGCAGGATGTGCTGTTGGCAGGGTTCTGACACAAGAGTGGCCAGCACTTCCATGCGTGAAGTCATTGTTGCTTTTTTCAGCACGGTGTCTCCCTCTTGTCTATGGTGCCCTTATCATAACGAGTCACTGCTTCAAAGAACAGCGGACCTTGACATCTGATACAGCCGCGGTTCTCCACTCCAGCAAGTCAAACCGTCGCTTTCAACTGTCTCGGAAGGGCTGTTGGTTGCGATTGTAGCCATGGCTGCACAGCGGCTATTGCACTGGTTCTCCCCTTGGGAACCAGGAATCAGGGCCCTTCCTTCGAGGATTCTCGGCGATTGCACTGATGATTGGTCAACAAACTTGGGAGTTCCTCACAATCTCATGCTGATCTTGGAACCCTGTCACCGGTTCATACGCCGAGACTGTTTCAGAATCCCCCTCCCTGGAACCGTCGCCGCGGCACAATCGGACAACCAACTGCGATTCCCTCCCCTTACTGAGTACAGAAAAGATACGGAGAGCTTAAGTCTAGTCCAATAGGGAAAAAGCGACCGTGAATATGGCTCGCTCCTTCCACTTTCAATCAGTGGGCGTACAATGCTCCGTCCAGTCAACATGGCAGGAGCGACCGAGTCACGTCTATACAATCGCGCCTGTTCTACTAGACAGCAATCATTGAACCTGCAAGCAAGACGGTAGAGGAGGACCACTCGCTTCCGTCTGGACCTCGTTCACTCCTCCTTGCGCCTGCAGGTCACTTGCATTCTTGCATCGAATGAGCTGAGTCTTCCCACGCCGGAGCATATGAGAACCCCACGGTCGCATCCAACAGAATTTCCAGAAACGATACTGTTCTTTGTTCGAGCAAATGACTCGTGATCTGATTTATTCTCGCCTCCACCAACAATGTTGTTTTGATCGTCTGGTTTCTCGGATAGTCGATATCAGAAGATACGACTACCACGACCAGATGCAAGCATGCTACAACATAACCAGAATCGTGCGCGTTGATCCGTCTTCCCATCGTCTCTCGGTTTTATCCTAGTGAGGCGAGCTGGGTCTACTTGGAACGGCCCTATTATCTAACGCTGGACGAGTCATGGACAATTCTTTATGTCCTTCTTTATGCTGTTTGGAACTCAAAAGCGCCTCTCGGACTTATCGGCATCGCGAGTCTCTGTTCAAGCCCGAGACCGAGTTCTTGAGACAATGAAGCTCTGCAGTGCGACAGTCTTTTTTGTGGCCCAGGAGTAGGGCTGTACAACCACCCCCTCCCACTGGCTGGCGCCTTGAGCGGACACGATCACTATGAATAGACGGCACTTCCTGCCGAGTCATCCTGGTGGCAAGGACCGTTGCGGAGTCATGCTTCTCAATGCACTCAATCTATGCCCTTGCTTTGCCAGTTCGTCTAGACTCCCTCCCACCTATCGATGAGCTACAGCTGCACCTAGCCGCGATCCTGATATTTGCTACTGCTAAGCGATGCGAGATCGGACCCCGAGTCCTGGAAGCTGGAGGGCTTTCAAAGCGCACGAAGGGTATGGGTCGTCAGCCAATAGTGGCAAACAGGGCAACTCCATGAAAGACATTCAGATCGCAGCTTGAGGCCCGAAACCCGAGCTCGAGGTTGATATAAGCCTGCCGGTTCCGTTCCTTTGAAGTATCAACCGTCCACTCAAGAGTCACAACATGCGGACCCAAACAACTGACGGGGGTGTCTCCGCCAAAGTAGCTAACGGCAGCGGTGGCTCGAGATTCAACGTCTTAGATGTTGTCTCTAAGCTAGAACCTTCTCGCGGCCCAAGCCATGAGCACTGGTGGAAGCTTACCGGGCCCCAGCTAGCTTTGATGCTGGAGGAGGCTGACTATCCCGTGGGGAAGCAGTTTGAGACTCTTCTCTTCTACTATCACTGGATTGTATGTACTCCTATATTTACCAAAGAGCAAAAAGCAAACTAACAGTTCCAGGTGCCCTATCTAGGTCCGAAGCCGGAAGTTGATGGCAAGTTCAAGTGGAGGTCGCTCGTCTCGGACATTGGGATACCACTGGAATACTCGTGGAAATGGGACACCTCAAGCAGCGGTCCTGACGTCCGACTCACCATCGAGCCCATCAGTGAGCTCAGTGGCACTCGGTTTGATCCCCTCAATCAGTCTCCTTCTCTCGAACTCTTCCAGCGGCTGGCAGATATCCTTCCCCGGCTCAACCCAACCTGGACGAGCCACTTTCTATCCACATTCTACGACCATGACAAGATCAAGTATGTCGAGGAATCAGAGACACCAACAGGCATGCCACTCCGTTCAACGATGCTCGTCTGCTTCGAGTTCGGCCGCAAGGGCACTACCACAAAGACATACCTCAGCCCGCGCAAATTAGGCCAGCAAGGCTTCGCCCCATTGCCGGAATACATGTCTGCCATTGCAGCCCTAGGACCTAGTCCCGCCCTCGACACTCTGAAGGAGTTCCTTGACACGAGTCCAGAAGGCGAGCACCTCAAGCCCTTCATGCTAGCAGTCGACAACATCGACCCTTCCTCCTCGCGCCTAAAATTCTACTTTGCCTCGCCCAAAACAAGCTTCAACTCCATCCGTGAAGTCCTTACCCTCGGCGGCCGCGTCAAAAACCCAGACCTCGACGCAAAACTACGTACCCTCCACGACCTCATCAAGGCCATCATGCCCACACCAGCAGACCTCCCCGACGACGCAGACATTCCTGCGCCAGACACACCAACGCCCCCTCCATCAACGGACTCTGAATCCGGACCAGGAACAGCAGATATGGCCAATGAACGACCGGCCTTTATATCAGGGTACCAATACTACTTCGACATAGCCCCCGGCGCAACACTCCCCGATATAAAATTCTATATCCCCATCCGTAAAGCTCAAATGGATGATCGAACTGTGGCGAATGGGTTGACATGCTGGATGCGCGCTCAGGGACGGGGGGCGTTCTGTGATGGGTACATCCGTGTTCTTGAAGGTTTAGCTGGGGGTCGGGATCTGGGTGAGTGTCATGGACTGCATACGCATGTCTGTCTTATGCTTAAGGCGAATGGGGAATTTGATGTAACGAGTTATTTGGCGCCGGGGTTGAAATGAATGTCGAGTGGAAGTAGGTAGATCAGAGATATGGGAGCAGAGCATGGCTAGCTCGTGTGGCTCAGGAATCAACAACGAAGAATGCCATCCCATCATGGTTCAGATATACCTTTTCTTCCGCTTTCCCTCTAGAAGCCAGACCTCCAGCGGGGTGCCATTGCGCGCTGGCCCCTCGCAGTTATCGTGGTTGATTGGTATCCGGAACTTAAGCCCGAGGCCTGCAGCCAAGGTATCCTCCGTCAGATGAAGGTAGATGTCCGGAAATCTTAGCACCAAGAGGAAGGTAAAAAGCTTACCTGCACGGCCACCTTACGCCGTCGCAAGTTAGAGGCCTAATGCCCTGTCCTCTTTTGGTTCAGATGTCATTTTGTATGGTTTGTGGTGAAATGCTGATCCGAACGCCAGGTATCTAGTAGGTATGGTAGGATTTACTCTCGTCGACAGATGGTAACGTATCTACTGGAGGTAGTTACCCCTTGCATCATTGTATCGGACAGCCAAGGCCGAGGTACTCACTACTCAGCACGACGACTGTGGCTTCTAAGCACTAGAAATTCTTATGGGTTACGGTTCTAACGATGCTCAGGAGGATGAGTCTTACATTAGTATGAGTTCAATTAATATGCTATCTCAAGCACGCTCATTATGCTAGATGCAAGCGTATATACTTTATGCGTAGAGACGACTCTATATGCAAGCCGAGCCAGCCAAGCCAACCTTAACCTGGGCAAATCAAGTGCAAGGAGGAACAAAAACCAAAACAAAACGCCGGCCACTGGACGCTAAGGTCCAGACAGATCCAGAAACGAAGCCATTTCGTTGATGACGATGATGATAATCATGTAAATGTACAACCGCAATTCCAATCACTCCAATCGTATCATGTCCGTTATGAGTACCGCTCGAGCAGATGCTCCGACTCTTCGAATTCCTCGTTCTTTGTTCGGCCGGTGTTGCTGTTGCGGTAGCGAGATCCGGTCGTGGGAACGGGCTTCTCGAGACGCGTCGCCCAGAGGAAGAGGTCCTCAAGCGGCAAGAGGATGAGCCAGACCTTGTTGAGCAGGAAGCACATGATGACGGAGAACATCGCGACGGTCGCGTCGAACCAGTAGTGGTTGGCTGTTGCAACGATAACAGAGAGGACGAGGAGGGGGTATAGGATACCCAGTACAACGAAAATAACAGTTGTAATCATCGAGCGGATTGTGCGACGGCCGCCGTTGAAGATCGACCAGAAGTTGGAGTGATAGATGAAGGTTGCGCCAATGCAAAAGGCGTAGGTAAAGTGCAAGCTCGGCATTGCGGCGAGCTGGTTGACCATCTTGCCGCCGACCCAGACGCTCTCTGCGTTTTCTTGTCGGACGGTGTCGTGAAAGTTGTAAAATTCGGGGAGGAGGCGGGGAGGCATGCATGGGTAGAAACAGAAGACCATAAAGGCGACAAAGTTGCCTAGGGTCATTGTGCGGCGGGCGGTTGCGAAGCGGTCGTGGTCAGGAGCGGCCCAGTAGTACCAGGACAGAAAACTAACCAGTCAGTATACAGACAGTCAGAGTGGGTTGGGGTACTCACGCGACAGTTCCCGGGATATGGACAAGCGAGTAAATGCGGTTGAAGAAAGTCATCCAACCGGGGTGGTTCATGAGAAAGAACGACTGAAAGTCAGACTCTTCAATCGGGTAGAAAATGCTAAAAGCAGAGCTGTGCTCCAAGTCCAGAATAGAAATTCCATGATCCTGAGCAAGCTGGACAACATCCACACCAGCCGGAGACAAGGACTGCGAGACGGCCTTGGTGCAAGAGTAGAAAGCGTAGTTGAGCACCCAGTAGAACATCTCCACCAGGAACGGGAACTTTTGCACAAGCCGACTGTGTATATGCCTAGCGAACCGCGACGAGTTGGGTGTCCTGATCACGAACCATCCGTAAACGCGTTTCTTCGACTCGTGAGGGTCTGCTCGGCCATTTTGGTCGTCTGACAGGGGAGCGGAGGAGGCTTCGACGTCGGACTTGAGGAATTCTCGTTCGGCGACGGGGTCGCGGTTCTTGTCGAAGATCTTGAAATGTTTGTAGCGATTAACGTAGAGGGATGTGAACATGATGCTCAAGACGACCTGGAAGCAGAAAAAATGGTTAGATCTTGTCTGATAACGCGGACTCGGGGTAGACGCACGACGGGCTCGAGCCACGAATGGGAAGCAAACTGGGGCTTCCCCAGGTCAATCTTCTCGGTCCCATTAGTGGCCATAGCTGCGGTGCGGTGCAGACAGGCAGAGGTGAAGCTATGAAACCTGTGCGACGAGGCGTAGAGCACGGATGAGGTGGTGTTGGGAGTTTGACCAGGGAGGACAAGGCACGTGAGCAGCGAAAAGGAGAGATCGAATGGCAGAAAGAGAGAGAGGCAGGCTAGAAGGAAGGTGAAACAAGAAAGCAGCCCCTCAATAAAGTTAAAAACACGAGAGGGCAAATGAAGCGCCCGTGGAAAAGGAAGGACAAGGATTGAAAAGGGGAGAGCAGGAGAAAACAAGGCTGAGCGGAGTCTTACTTGACAAGTCTGCTCACCTCAGCCTCAAGGATACCTATACTCTCTGGCAGGAGTCATTATTTTCTGCTCCTTTATGTCTCTATACTATAATCCTTAATAGATCAATTATTTAGCTTGTACTTTCTCAATACTCAACACTTTCATCCATCTGTAACTACATCTACTCCAGCCTTACGATTTTCCGATCTGCACAGAAAGGTGGAAAAGGCGTGGATCTCGTATCCGCGTAATCTGACCTGGTCAATGCGAACACTGCCCCCCTCAGCCTTAACATTGCCACTATGCAGTATGCACAATTCAGAATAGTTATAGAAATAATATTATTCTAACATGGTATACTTCATCGAGAGAAAACACCTCAAGAACAAGTATCAGCCATCGAGGGAGAGACCGCAAAAACAAAGAAAGGCGGTCACGTGGTGTCAGATTCAGTTCCTGCATGGACCGGAACTCCGGAACTCCGGAAATCGATGCCGCGAAAATTATGTATTCTTAGTCAGCGGAATATTTTCGGCTTTCAGCACCGCGCTTTCAATGCCAAGGAGCTCGAGAAATATATATCTTTGATGGTACTACCTTCAAGGATGGATCAAATAGTGGCGAAGACCAGCTTCTGCCGTTAGACTATGTACCATTGTATAGTACAATACAATCCAGAATTATGCAATCACAAATACATAACAACCTGTCCCTCATCTGCCAGATACAACTCATCCAAGAACGACTCTGCCGTGGCCGTAGGCGTCCTACTACCCGTGACAGTCCTCGTTGGAACAACATCAAGCAAAAGCGATAAACTCGTCGCTATCGCACTGTGGACTAGGCTCTCACTAAGCGCCGCAAAAGACGCCCTCCCCTCAGCAGGATACGACGCCGAAACAGTAACCCTCGTCTTTGTCTCCTGCACTGCCTCTTGCAGTTCCCAGGACGTAATAACCTCTCTTTCCAGATCTCCATTCTGATCATCAAACTCTCCAACAATATGCACCCCCTCATACCAAACAACGTTCTGGGTATAGCAAACATCCCCGCTAAGCTGATAACACTCTAACCCCTCGGGACAACATCGGATCTTGCCGGAGTGGATGTAGCAGTAGTCGCCTGGGAAGCAGTGTTCGGATGCGGAGCAGCAGTCTTGAGTTGATGGGATGCAGGTGAGAGTAGGGTTTTCTGGGGTGTTTAGGGTAGGTGCTGGAATATTTGTTAGTCCAGTACAGTTGAGAGCGAGGCAGTAAGGTGATGGAGACTTACCATCTGGTGGTAGTGTTGGAAGGACATGTTCATCGTAGGTTATCGTCTTTGTAACAAGGACAAGAGAGCCATGCGATCGCAAAGTACCCTGCTCTGAAGGGTGTATATCTGGTTGAAGTACATCCTGCTCACCAGCAAACGAAACCGAAGACAGAGAAAGAAGATAGAAAAGATTCCTCAACAACGCCATGCTTGATTCTCAAGTCTGACAGCTATAGATACAATAAAATAAGAGGATAATACATCCAGCGTCAAGCAATATATACCCCTCCAACTCCTCCCCTTTGAAACTATAAATAAAGCGCCCGTCTCCGGATCGAGTATACAGGCGGTTACATTCACGCTGCACTGAGGGATCGGCCCGCCCCCGGCGCCTACAGATGCACCGATCGTGGACGAAACTCTGTAAGCGCCGGGTCCAGTAGTATGCAGTTGGATCACATTTACTTTCTTTTCTTATTAATTTAGAGGGGCTAGTGTTCAGGGCGGAGTTGGATTGTTGCTTTCATGGCTTGAAGTTTCTGTCCACAAAGTCAATCAATGCCGAGGCTGAATCAAAACACCACCTGCCGATAAGATAGACCATGCATCGCACCATGATACCGAATTTGGTCCTCAAATCTAGGACCCTTGGACAAAAGTGTACTCTTAAATACGACCCTGAGTGTCTGAACCCACCAAGCTCGCCCCAGAGAGGACTAGATCTAGATTCGCCTCTCGCCTCAAGAAGCCTTGAGTGACTCGATCCCCCAACCAGAGTTGATAAAAAGAAAACCTTTCCAAATCATTCTGTGCTGTAGCTGCGCGATCATAAGAAGAGAAAAATGCGTTCCTCAACGTTCGCAAGCGCCGCTGCGCTCCTCGCAACAGCAACGGCCATCACTCCCACCACCCGGATGAACGATGCAACAACCAACCTTATCGCGAAGAGAGAGAGCCCCAGCGTCCTTGCTGTGCGCGCCTGGAACAACGATATACCTATTCCTCAGCCTCCCTTTCCCCTCCCAAGGCAGAAAACTAACCAACCTAAGCCATACCAGGGAGCCTACCAAGTAAACACAACCCTCGGAACACCAGGCCAACCCCTCTCCCTCCGCCTCGACATAAACGCAACGCAGCACACACTCAACTATGCCCTCGGAACCCAAAGCTGCTCGCTAGCCGACGAAGAGCGCCAATGCGCGCAGTTCGGGCCATACTACCCTAATGCCTCGAGCACGTGGGCGTATGGCGAGAGAGACCTCTATGAGTGGGACGAGGACGAGTGGCTCGTTTTGTTTGGCGAGGAGTCGGATCTTCTTACGATGGGGACGGAGGGGAGTGAGAGGACGCTGAATGTTTCGGTTTATTCGGGGTCTGGGTTTTCGGGTAGTATGTTGCGAGTTATCTACTGTTCTAGCTATTGATTTGGGTTGACCTGTGTTAATGTGAGCTTGACCGGGTACCAGGTGTCCAGAATGTCATGGCTGCGTCTGGGAATGCGTCGGAGGTCAGTATCCTGAATGACCTTGTCGACGCGGATATAATCGACGCGCGGGCGTTCAGTCTGTGGAATAATCCTGCCGTTGATTAGGAAAGCGAGGTTCTTTTTGGAGGAGTTAATACCGCGCAGTATCGCGGCAAACTAACCACATACGATCTGAACGAAGACAGCATCCCCCCGTCTCCCAGTGTCAAGTCTCCAAGTTACAAGTACCGAGGAATAAAATGGGAGCAATATCACCACCGAAGAAACGTAATTCACCATCTCGACTTTGAAATATACCATTCTGCCCAAGGACGTAACCGACCAACTGTACTCGGCGTATAACATAACAGAGCGCTTTCTCCCCTGCTCACGAATGAATGAAAATAGGACTGTTTCACTGATTATTGGAAATACAACAATAACAACGCCTTGGAGGTATCCCCTTAACCGGCTTGCGGGCTCGGACCCGGACTTGGAGCAGTGTGTCTTTGGGCCTTGGGATGGCGGCGATGTTGCTGGGGATGAGAGGGCGATTATCGGCGTGGAGTTTCTGAGGAATATGTTTTTGGCTATTGATTATGATGAGGGGAAGGTTGGCTTCGCTGAATTAAATACAAGTCCCGGCGATGATGATACTCGCTCTTTGGAAGCTGCGGAAGGGGTGCAGGGGTCCGGCGGTGATGCTGGGTCTGAGGATGGGTCTGTGGATGAGGAAAGCAAGGATGAGGGTGATACTGGGGCTGCTGGGAGGATGAGCATTTCTGGATTCGGGATGCTTGCTGTTGTGGGGGGGTATTGCTTTTGCTTTGTTAGGAAAGTGGTGACTGCTCAGCAGATAGTACAGAAGATAGTCTTGCCGATGCACAAATACTGTAAACAATTGATTCCAAGGTATACCACCAGGGCTACCAAATCCAAATCCAAACTGAAAACTATCACCATCCATCAACACTATATACAAATAAACCCCCAATCCCACCTACCAAGCATCTAAGGAAAATTCCAACCCCCCGTCTTATTAACAAAGAACCCATCCGGATCGACCTTCCCCTTCAACACCTTTAACTTCTCATACCCACCATAAGTCACAAGCGGATCCTGATCATGCGCCGCATCATTAATAAACAGCGGTAATCCCTCCGTCGCCGGCACAGAGTTCACAAGATCACGATAACTATCCTGGACAGCTTTCAGATCCTTCTCGCTTAGCAGCGGGGATGCAGTGAGCAGGTAATTCACCCAGTACCAAGGCCCGTCAGGCATAGCCATTGCATTCCCGCCGAAATTGCTATTACTCGCGTCGGTCAAAGAGCGCGGGATAGGCTGGATGTCGAAAGATGTAATAAGGTACTTCCCCTTATTCTCATCAGACCAGTCGCGCCAGGCCTCGTAGAGGTCATTGAGATTAGATATCCCCTCAGCATCGCCATTATGCGCCGTAACGCGGAACTGGTTCCTCCCACTATTCAGTTCCGCGGAGCCAGGGATGGGCATATTCACGACACCACTGTAATCCATCTCTTTTTGCGTATTAAGCAGGTGCGGAATATCCGTGAAGTTCTTGAACGGCTTGCCCTGTTCGTATTCTTCCTTTGTGCCGTCATAGACGAGGAACATGATGATTGCTTCGTCGAGGTTTAGGTCCAACAAGTCCGGGGTGGGTAGTTTCATGTATGTCCCGATGATAGCGGCGCGCGGGTCTTCGTTGTATGTGATGAAGTTGGAGATTGCGTCAAGGACGTCGCTGTTTTGCTGGAAGAGGTACACCACGATTCCGGCGTAGAAGGTATTGGCGGGGACAGATTGGACCGTGTACCTCGTTACAACGCCGTATGCGTTTCCACCGCCGCCGCGGAGACCGAAGAACAGGTCGGAATTGGTGTTTTCGGAGGCTGTGACGATTTCGCCGGAGGGGAGGACGACTTCCAGTTCGCGGAAGGAGTCGCATGCTAATCCGTATTGGCTGGATAGGTATGACAGGCCTCCTCCCAGCGCGAGACCCGTTCCGACGCCTGCAAGGCGCGCGCCAACGACCGTGCGATTCCACTGTAGGAAGTAATCGTAGACATCGCCGAAGTCGCCGCCGGGCCCGTACGTCGCGAGTTGGGATTCCTCGTCGTAGGACTTTTCGTTCAGGTCAGACAGGTCAATGAGGACGCCCTTGTCGACGGAGGAGTAGAAATCGTTGGGGTTATGGCCGCCTGCCTTGATGGCGAAGCGGGAGTCCGATGCGCGGATTGTCTTTAGGGTTGTTGAAACGTGGTCTGCGGTTGTTGGGTAGACGATGCAGGAGGGTTTGTATTTACTTTGCTCGGTGTTGAAGTAGGTGTTTACGGAGTCGGTGTATTGCGCGTTGAGCGGGTTCGTGACGACGATTTCGGGGCCCAGGGATTTGGTGAGGTTTGCGCAGGCTAGGGGTCCTGGGGAGGAGGACAGGGCTGTGGCGGAGGCAGCCAGGGCAAGGATGCCGTAGCTGAGTTGGTGCGAGTGTAACATCCTCCACGTGTCGCTGCGACGATGCGATCGGATTTTGGTGTCTGCCAGTCTGGACAATCTGCAGGTACGACAGCGGCGGATGCATGGCGTTAAATAAAGCACCATCGACCCCTAATAATCATGCGATGAAGCTAAGACAATGGAAGCAGACGGTCCGCCGCGGCACCGCCGCAATTGATGGGTCAGTTCTCCATAAGGCAAAGCTAGTCCAGTCGGCCACACGGCTATACGCGATACGAAACACGCACCTCGGCTTGAGCCTGGACGAGTCTGTTTCAAACTTTGGCAGGGGGCTCTGAAAAATGCGATCGACGCTCAGCGTACAGAAAGCAGTGTGGTTGGCTGAGGGAGGATTAAATTCAGGGCCAGTCCACTCGTGCCGTCTCGGCAGCAAGGAACCATGAGTCGTCTTTGTCGGAGATGAACGCCTGCCCAGTGTCCACTTACAGAGTATACAACTATGTTCCTGGCTATGTCATGGAGACATTTCAGGAAACTACCAATGTGGAAACAAACGTCTGTGCCATGAGTATGACTGCCTTGTAGGGTCACTCGGCGATTCTGCTTCTGCATGCACAGTGGGCCTGGGGATCCAACCGTTAAACGTCAACTCCACAATATTCACGATGCTCATTTCACGTGTCTCACGCGGGGCCATACTGCATTCCAGAATCAGATGTACAGGCCAGCGAGCCTAGGCTGTCTCTATTTTCGGAGGAGCCTCTACTTCTGGCTAAAGGTGGCACGACCCCGGATCTTGAGACTCGTCCATTCTCGGCATTCAAGAGAGGCCATGAAACAAAGTTGGCTTCAGCGAAATGTCGCAGCAGTGTATGATGTGAAGACTTCGGATCCGGTACTAACGGACTGAGTAGACTAGCCTCAGCCTCTTGATCCGTACGGCATACCATGACATCAATTCCGACTCCCGAATCCTGCTGCAGATTGTAATCTCAAACCAGGTCTGGAATTGGAACAGCGTATAGCGTACAGGACGCTGGACAATTGGCTGTTTGTATAGACTAATCCTAGGCATCAAGATAGGGACACCCGAGCATCCGGTCTGGAATACCGCGACGGATCCTTCGGCCACTCTACTGCTTAGCCGTGAAGCATTCCAAGTTTAAGAACTCGGACATTGCAAGGAAGGTAGTGGATTGTTTCTCTTCACCTCAAAAGCAGGGCGTCACTTTCCCTCGTAACTACTGCCAGGGGCCATTCAATCCACCGCTTCCTCTCCTCTCCAAGAATCAGCTGTGCCATATCCACAAACCGCCGTGGAAGCTGATGCATCCACCATCTGGCCGAGCAGTATCTGTCAAGAAGAATAGAAAAGTGCGCAAACACGACCATCGCATACGGGTTTTCTTGTTCAATCATGTTGACAAAACTTGGAGAGAGGCGGATGTACCATGTCATTACACTTGGTAGGTCGTCCAGACGCCCGGCGGACAATGCTCGATGGATCGTCGCCAAGTCTGGGTTATTGCTGACGTGTGACGGTGGTAGAATGGTCAACTGAGTGACCATTGCAAAGGTATCGCGGAGCGAGGTCAAAGAGTCAGACAGAGCCCACTTCTGATCTGGAAGAAGAGCAGCATCATCCTCCCACAGTCGACTCAATGTCACAAGGTGCGCATCTTCGATCCTGATCCAGCTCACTAAAGGCTCACTCAGCATCGGTGGGCTGTAGCGTTGAATAATGGGCGCGAGCGGGCCAGATGAGATCCACCGTTGACACCGCCAGAATATGCCAAAAATATTGTGATGAGCATGGATGACGCGAGCGGCGTTGACCGCGAGCCCTCGACATGCTTCCCCCTTTTTCAACGGGTTCTTTGCTGTCTGAAGAAGAGCGCCGCACTCTTCGTTGGCGTTGGCAAGGGTAAACAGGACCACCAGGGTTGCAAATGCGAACAAGGCGGCAGAGTTCTCCTGAGTCATAACCTTGAGCGTCTCTAGATACTGCGGCAGTGCCTGGTTGACGTGAAAGGCAGCTTCCGCGAGCAGGGGCGTTGATTCTCGGGACAGAGATGCAAGGTGAACATAGGCAATGCTCAAGAGGCCACGACCGACAAAAGGAAATGACTGTGCCATTCTCGGGAACTCCAAGCGATAAATGTCTTTGAATACAGCATTGTGGTAGAGGCTCCCAGCAGTGTTGGTCTGGAAGTGGGCGTAGACCTCAAGATCGCGTGTATTGCTGCGGCAGAACGAGGGCTGACTCGTAGGTATCGACCACTGAAGCGATGGAAGTGTAAAGGCACTTCTGTTGGTCCTTGTAGCTACCTGACGGCCGGTCGCTGACTCGAATTTCTGTAGAGAGCAGTCGAGACTTCGCAAGGCACAGTTGTTGCAGGTTGGTCTCGTTTCATCGCACTGGCCAAGTCAATATAATCCCTGCGCTAGGAACATTCGAAATACCTTGGTCCTTCGTTGTTTGCATTGTAGACAGCCATATCGCGACTTGCGGTGGAACTTGCGCGGTTTCTTGGAGGATGGCAGAGTGCTGGCCATGGCCGACTCCGTGAAGGTGCATTCCTGCTGGGAGAATTGGTCTGCTCAGAATCAGGAGGACATGGAGGAGATTCAGGAGGCGATTATCAAGCAGGCTAAAACTTGGGAAGTGAGGAGGGGCAGGTTAAGGCTGAGCTAGCCCGTCAGGGTTTCATCTCGACCCCGGATCTTCCCTGCCCATCCCTGTTTGATATTAAGAATTTAAGGCTCAGACTGGCTAGTGCTCCGGGGGTGCAGGGTTCAGCGTGAGTCCCTTGTCTGGACTTGATGTTCGAGTCGAACAACAATACTACTGTGGGTGCTAGTTCACGCCCTGGTGCACAGGTGTCCTGGAAGAGATCACAGCAGAGATGAGTACCTTGAGCGTTAATGCTAAAACCAAGATGAGTATAAAAACGTCTTCAGGTTGCCAGAGGCACAAGGGCAGGTGGTCTTCTGTACAGGAGCAAAAGATATATAGTTGGGAAGGAGCATCCAGCTGGGACATGTTCGCTACGGTCGCATCCAGCGAATTTGCTTTGAATTACAATGTCTCCCATCAATATCAATATCTACGAGTACAAAGAGCATGACCAGTGATCGATATCGCGATTTCCAGAGCCTAGGCACCTTGAAGACGAGCAGGACCTTGACGCTGCTTGACGCAGGCAAATCACGTGAGTGTATGGTCTACTTCTGGGCAGTTTACCCGGGGTGCCGGGTTATTAATGTTCCATTTAACGGAATATCAAAGCTCCGCGCCGGGGTTCAACCGTGGTTGGGTTTTTGCCTGAGGCCACATCTACGGGACCAAGAACGCCAATTTGCTCAAGCTTCACGTCCCAAAGCATCTTTCTACATCTGCAAAACGACGTCAAAAGCACATCTAGGATAAGCGAAATCCCATCTTCTTAAATGCTTACCTCTAAAATGTCGATCATTATGCTATGAGCGAAATCGGCCATCCTCCGAGCCCGGGCTAAGCGCTTTCCCCTCGAGACTGGAGCCATCGGCCCGCAAAGGACCAGAAAAGATGGCCAAAAGGACCCGACTTGGCTCTGTGAGTGGCCAACACGGCCCGACGGTGGACTTTCTACAGAGTACCCCTGCCGACCTGGCCAATGCTCCCGGCAGAGTCTTCTGGCTTCCCCGTGGCAGAGCACTATCC
Source organism: Aspergillus stella-maris (assembly GCF_047715825.1). Taxonomy (NCBI): domain Eukaryota; kingdom Fungi; phylum Ascomycota; class Eurotiomycetes; order Eurotiales; family Aspergillaceae; genus Aspergillus; species Aspergillus stella-maris. Next base: position 100,362 of record NW_027396863.1, on the reverse strand, counting down.
CGCCCAGCTCGCTTACAGGCACACTTGTTGGGAACTTGGGGTGAAATCTTGGAGATGGCGGCTAAGAGACTGCCCTCAACCTGGGGAAAACGCTCCCCCGAGCTGTTCATCTGCTGCTGACGTGGGGTGTGCACTTGCAACGTACCTATCGCAGCCTGTCTATTCCTCATGCCCCAGAATCCCCAATCCCCAAGTCATCGTATCTTGTAATTGTGGAGAGGGCTGGAGTTGCCAAACCCCGAAGTTTCTGCGCTGCTTTTTAGAAGCCCTTCTCCCTCGGTCTCTGAGTCACTGTCTCTATCTTTGTTTCTCTTCTCATTTACTCCCCGAGTCATAGCCTGATACCTTACTCTTAGCAAAGCAAGGTCATCACCATGGCAAAACTCACCCTGGTCGAAGACCGACCAACTCCCAAGAACGTCTACAACTGGCGCATCTACGTGCTTGCCCTCATTGCATCATGCGGTTCCAACATGATCGGGTATACATCAGCCTTTATCGGCACGACGATCACACTGGCCTCTTTTGAAAGAGAGTTTGGCTTCGACGACATGACCTCTGACGAGGTGAACCTTATTAGCGAGAACATCGTGTCTCTCTTCATTGCTGGTGCATTCTTCGGTGCAATCTTCACATACGGACTCGGCCACTGGCTGGGCCGGAAATGGAGTTTGGTTGTTGCCGCTGCAGTGTTCACGCTTGGTGCTGGGTTGTCGTGCGGGACGAAGGGGTCCAGTGGGTTAGGAATCATGTATGCTGGACGTGTACTGTCGGGACTTGGAACCGGTGTTGCGTCGAATATTATTCCCATCTATATTTCGGAACTTGCACCGCCGGCTATTCGTGGTCGATTGGTTGGTCTGTATGAACTAGGTTGGCAAATTGGTGGTCTGGTTGGATTCTGGATCAACGTGAGTGCCAGCATCCCCTCTAAATATGCATTGACGCAACTAATACTATCCATAGTACGGCGTCGAAATGCACATGCCCTCAACGCACCAACAATGGATCATCCCCTTCGCCGTGCAAATCATCCCCTCCGGTCTCCTCTTCATCGGCTCACTCTGGATCCGCGAATCACCGAGATGGCTCTTCCTCAAGGGCCGTCGCGCCCAAGCCATGGCAAACCTGTGCTGGATCCGCCAGCTCGACGAAACCGACATCTACATCACCGAGGAAGTCGCCGCCATTGACCAAGCGCTCGAAGAGCAAATCGCCACCGTGGGCGTTGGGTTTTGGAAGCCCTTCCAATCCGTGTATCGTCGCAAGGCAATTATGTACCGTCTTTTCGTCGGATGCATGTTGTTCTTCTGGCAGAATGGGTCGGGGATTAATGCTATCAACTATTACTCTCCGACGATCTTCCAGAGTATTGGTGTTTCTGAGGCTGATGTCGGTTGGATGACTGGTATTTTCGGTGTCATTAAAGCCGTTATGACCTTTGTCTGGTTGCTCTTCCTGGTTGACCAGCTTGGTCGCCGGAACTTGTTGCTTGGTGGTGCGATTGTTGGATCCATTTGCATGTGGGTTATCGGTGCTTACATTGAGGTTGTGAGGCCCGAGGAGAACCCGACCGATCACTTGAATGGTGGTGGTATCGCTGCTATCTTCTTCTTCTACCTGTGGACTGTATGTTGCCTTCCCCTGCCCTTTCTCACTATCCTCCATACTGAAAATTTCTTTAAAGGCCGTCTACACACCAACCTGGAACGGCACCCCCTGGGTCTGCAACTCCGAATTCTTCGACCCAAACATCCGCTCCCTCGCACAAGCAGCAACAACAGCCAGCAACTGGCTCTTCAACTTCCTCGTATCGCGCTTCACAAAGCAAATGTTCGAAAAGATGAACTACGGCGTGTACTTCTTCTTCGCCTCCTTGTCGTTTTTGGCATTCTTCTTCGCCTTCTTCCTGGTCCCCGAAACAAGTGGAATCCCACTTGAGGCTGTGGATCGCCTGTTTGAAATCAAGCCTGTTTGGCGCGCGCATGCGTTGCTCAAGGAGCAGCTTAAGGAGGATGAGGAGCAGTTCAGGTTTGAGATTAAGGAGGGGGTTTTTGGGAAGGATGGTGGTGATGCGCCGGGGGGGAAGCATGTTGAGGATCAGAAGGATGAGGCGGGGTCCGCTTCGCCTTGAGGTCTGAATGGGGTATAGATTTGGCTATGGATGATGAGATTTGTATATACTTGTTTGATGATTGATAGATATAGATGGTGGCTATGATAGATTTGATTCAAGGGAACATGAACCTTGCTGGAACAAGACCCAAATAAGATGAATTACAAATCGCAACCTGTCGAATCACTGGCTAGAGTCGGCACTGCGACTTATTGAAGAACCATTCTCGAGGAGAAGTACTTTCCACCGAACGCTCATCCATCTCAAAGTTCTCGAGGGCGGCCGGCGCACGTAGACTACGGAGAAGGTACAGCGGGAGATCCCTAACCCGGGACGTGCATCGGAATGCTCTTATCCCCCAAACCCTCACGGTGCAGACTAGTTAATAACCTGAGCCGGGGCATCCGGGGAGAACATCGGGAAATCAATTACCTCGTATAAACGGGCATCCAACGTCCCGTTCGGCCCGGAAGACGGAAGTCCAGTTTGCTAAAAGACTGCGAGCGCGGACATGGAGGTAATCTTCTTCGAAGGTTCAACATATTGTCCTGTCAGAGAAAACGCTTCATGGTGAGGGCTTGTTTAGGCGGGGACATAACTCCCATAACGACACCAGGTTTGCCCGGAGACAGATGCTCAACTCTTACTGGGGTAGAATGCCAGGTTCTACGCTGTTGATTGCTCAGTATTGTTGCCGTCGCCTGAGCCCACCTAGGTATTGTGCTACCCAACAGATAGTTTCCGAGCTCTATAGATCACCTCATGATCATAAGGGAGAGAGAGATGGTAAACACCCGCGGCGAAGCCCGAGGGAGCTGCCACCACAGTACCGGACTCTTGGAAACACCACATGTATGAACAAAGAAAACAGTGCCACTGCCCCAGGTCACAAGGATCCCAGCTGAAAGCATTGACCAGGCGTTATATTGTGGCTTCTGCTGCGGCTGGAAACCGACGTATACAGGATACTCCCTCATGACATCAAGCGGGGTGAAGTCAGCCCCGGCATGGTCAGCCTGAAAGGATAAAGTCAAAATGTGCACAGGGCTTGTGCGATGAGCGAGTCAATGGCATGTCGACGGGCACTATGGCGTGGTTGAATGTAACCAAGCTGAAACTCAGAGACCTCTACTCCAGGCTGGACTGCGGGGTGACACCAAGTTAGGCTTATTTAGGGACCAGAACTAGGAAAGGCTAGGGATCATTCCTGTGCAACTGACGATTCATAGGACTCGATCGGAAGGTTAGCAAGCTGACTAGACGTAACCCCTCGTCGGAGACTCGGTTCTTTGCCCGGCGGGGTTGACTGCAGTGGTGCCAGACCCTGGTCAGCGTAAGCGAGTGGTACTTGGATAGGGTGGCAGAGGTGTAGCCCGAACCAAAGGATCAGCCCGGCGTCAGAACTGCCTATACAAGGAATAGTGTACAGCTCTGTAGAGCAGGTGACGATCCTTGGGGTCTTGGGCAATTTATAGGGCATTGTTCCCCGCAATTGCACATGGCGCCATCTGGGATTTCTTGGGCTGGAGAAGAGTTGCCGTGACTTGCTTGCTAAATCCCGCATTGCTTGGCTGTATTCCTAAACCACATGGCATGGCTTGTCGTTGTGTTTATGATTTATTCTTGGCTTAGAGGGTCGATACGGCCAGACTGACAAGAATGCTTTGGGTGAGCACGACTGCCAAACTATCAGGAAACGAAGGAACAAGACCAAGGATGCCCGGCAGCGCCCAGACGCACTAAGCAAGACTTGTAAGAGGAGTCATATCCGCATTCTGCCTGCCTTGTGCTTTGCTTACTGTTTCTTCTTTGGCCTTGACACGCTGCGAGAACCAATCATGCAACCCCCCAAGGCTGGGGCACCCACCGCCAGTCTGGACTCTGTGGAAACCCTGGGGAATCCGGGGTCTTGACGAACAAAGAAGATCATCCACTTTGGATGCACCCGGAAAAGGAGTTCGATCTCGTTCTTTCAGATTTGACACCTGCGTCAAGATCCAGGCCGATCGGGTCAATCGTGCCTCGATGCAGCCTTGAGTGACAGGTGAAACTCGCGAATCTCACCCTGGTTCTTTTTGAAATGCGCTTTGGGCACCGCCATAGGACTGTTTCAAGCCACACACGGCACAGGAGCAATAAGGCTCTGCGAATTGATGCCACTCGGTGCGACTGTGTCGTTTGCTCTGGTGGGCGAACGGCCAATTCCACCAATCGAGCCCTTGCTCTTCATGCCCATGGCGACGCTGCGCCCCAACCAGCTGGCTTTGTTTTCTTTGTGCATGCGCATTTTCTGGTTTCGATTGGGCGCGGGGGAATTGGCATTAATACTGTTAGACTGGCGCGTCTTACCTCGCTTGAAGTGATTTCTTCCCAGCTATTCCTTTGCTCTCTTCCAGCTACCCCTGCTGCCATCAATCCACCACCATGAGCGAAAAAATCACCCCCGAGGTGCCTCCTCCTACCTTTCAGGAAGCGGTCGAAGAGAAGGATGTTGCTCCTAAGCAGGAGGTTTCGGCTGCAGAGGAGCGTCGTCAGTCCACCGCTGTCAACCTGATCAAGAATCCTCTCCAGGTAAGTATCATAGGTCTCAAAGGATGTGTCATTGAGCATTTAATTGACCTCATGGATCTTTACAGGCCGTAACTCGCGAGCAAGCTGTCTATGACGCCCGCAACTTTGCGAACACCCATGGCTTGGAGGAGCACGCCGACCTCTTCGGAAAAGCCGCCCTGGTCGCGCGCGACCCCGATGGATTCATGAACATCCCTGAGCTAGCTCCGGACGAGTGGGGCGCTCTCGAGTACGAGTTCAAACACAAATGGCACGGACCAAAGATGTTGTGGTATTCTATCGGTCTCTGTGCGGTCGGCGCTGCCACCCAGGGATGGGATCAGACTGGATCCAACGGAGCCAATCTGCAATTCCACGACGAGTTCAATATCGCAGGTGAAGGAAGGGACGAATGGATTGTTGGAGTGGTTAACGCGGTCATTTTCTTGAGCGCTGGTCTCATGTTCGTGCGTTCTACCTGCAGACAAGGCTGATGCTGACTGCCCCAGTGGTGCCTTCCTCACCGATCCCCTTAATCACTACCTTGGGCGACGAGGAGAGATCTTCCTTACTTCGCTGTGTCTGACTGCTACGCCAATTGGTTCTGGATTTGCAAAATCATGGCAAGGACTGTTTGCTGCACGGTTCGTCATGGGCATTGGTATCGGAGCGAAGAACGCTACCGTGCCCATCTTCTCTGCTGAAATGGCTCCCCACCGGACTCGCGGTGCGCTGGTCATGTTCTGGCAGTTATGGGTTGTCGCAGGTACGTTATTCAATTGGATTGGGTTAGATAGCTACGATCAACACTGACTGCATCAGGTATCTTCCTCGGCCTCTGCGCCAACATTATCGTCAAGGACACCGGCCGCATCGCCTGGCGCCTCCAGCTCGGCTCTGCATTTATTCCATCCTTTATCCTTGGTTGCGGTATCTTCTTCTGCCCAGAGTCTCCTCGATGGCTGATGAAGCACGGCCAATTTGCCAAAGGCTTCCGATCAATGGCGCGCCTGCGAGCCCACAATATCATTGCTGCTAGGGACTACTACTACTCTTATGTTATCTACCAGGAAGAACTCAAGGAGGCCCGCGGTGCCGGCTACTTCCGTCGTATGGCCGACTGCTTCAGTGTTCCTAGAATTAGGCGATCCAACTATGGTGCTTCGACCGTTATGCTTGCACAGCAGATGTGCGGTATCAACAGTATGTCTTCTAGCACAAAACTACTGCTTCATTGCTCACCGTTGTGTCAGTCATCTCTTTCTATAGTTCCAGTATCTTCAGAGACGCCGGATACAATGACGAAGAAGCCTTGTATGCGTCTCTCGGGTACGGTGCCGTGCAGGTGCTGGCGACTATTCCCACACTGTTCCTCATCGACACCAAGGGACGGCGGACGCTATGTTTGATAGTGAGTCGACATGATATTGTTCGCATCCACAACTAACATTCATGCAGACGTTCCCCGGCATGTGTATCTTCTTGTTGGCTGGTGGTTTGTCGCTGCTAAAGGACGACGGCCCCCGTGGAGCGCAAGTTGGACCAGTCGTGCTATTCGTCTACCTGTTCACGATTTGTTATTCCTTAGGAGAAGGGCCGGTTGCCTTCCAGTACTCGTCTGAGGTCTTCCCTACCATCCAGCGTGAGCAGGGTATGGCGTGGGCCGTCGCCATCAACAACACCTTTGGTAGGCTATCTCAATGTCACTTCCTGTTGACTGCCACTGACCGTTTTTTCACAGCTGGTGTCCTCAGTCTGACCTTCCCTCGCATGACGACGGTCATGACTCCGACTGGTGCTTGTGAGTAGTCACGCAATACTACTTGTCGTCCTGCTAACCCTAGATAGTCGGCTTCTACGCCGGACTCAATCTCATCGCCTGGGTAATGATATTCTGTTTCGTCAGAGAAACCAAACAGTTGACCCTAGAAGAATTGGATCGTACGTCAACTTCTGTCCCTTGGAAGTCTGCTGTTTACTAACATCTTCGCAGAGGTCTTCTCGGTTCCTACTAAAGACTTCCTTAAGCACGAGACAACTGTCTGGCTACCCTACTTCTTCAAGCGGCACATTCTTCGCAAGAAGATCCCCAAGCCTCCTGCCATCATCGCAACATCCGAGAAGACTGCCGCCGGTGCTGTCAACGCCTAAGTTATTGGCGACTTCGTCTCGCTCGAGAATGCTGCTTCGTGATGTGAGGACGAGAATACTCTCGAAGAGGGAAGGGAGGAATCTACGTCTAAGACCATGTGATCGCTCGTTATGTACATTTGACTCGCTACGGCAGGTCACAGTTTGGGAGGGTCAGGGCTGATAGCCCATTTATTTGGTAGTCTAATGGATCTCTACTACTTATAGGAATCTTTTCCAGTAGCCCGTCTTCACGCCCTGGCAGATAATGGAACTTGTAAACATCGCGGACGTCAATAGGTACTCATCGTCGCGCCTTCGCCATCGACAAGAGCAAGCAAGACAGCCGCTCCTTTCATAACTCTACCTAACCTTGTCCGATCGCTCCTTCCTAAACCATACCTCGCTCCTTACATATCCTGGAAGCAGGAGGGTTGCCCCTTCCTATTAGATTTCGTGCCGCACTTTCCAAAAGTACTCTGTCGGCGGGACGCTCCTTCCAAAGCTGATATTGCGTCTCTCTCTTGGCATAGGTATACTAGGTCCATTAGGTAGAGGCCAAGGGATGCCCTTTTACCTAGGTCTAGAACCGTACAAACCGCATGCAACCCGCAAAACTGAGAACAATAACCGCCAAAATTCCAGCAACAGGAGTAAAGTCATCGGTTTCAGATATGAAGAGGGTATTCAGTATACTTCCCACAACACCAGCGAGTCCCCAAGTCGTCAGAATAAGACCGTAGTGCTGCGCAAACAATCCAGACTTGGACGCGGATGAGCCCTGTGCCAGGCGACTCTTGATTATACCGGGGAGTGTACTGAATCCTACTCCGTGCGCGAAGAGGATTATACCCAGAGTCAAGAGGAATGTGGGCTTGCTGGGTGTGTACGCGAATGTCAAGAGCGCTATCCCGCGGACGGTGAGAAGGGTGCTGAATAGTGTCTTTGGACGAAGGAGACAGCTGAGAGTGGGTGAGAGAATACCGCCTAGAGCTAGTGGGGTGAGGTAGAGCGGTATGATATATGGGCTGTTGACGGTGGTGTGGTACTTGGCCGTTGGTAGAAAGGCAGCGAAGAGAGTCATTCCGGGTAGAGCATTGAAGAAGAGTAGGACCTGGAAGAAGAAGCGTCCGGGGAGGGTTCCCGTAAACGAAGAAGCTGGCTGATCGGGTTGAACGGTCTTCTTTACACCCGGGATGAGTAGGAGAGTCGTAACGCCCACAGTAACGAACCCTCCTCCAGCAAGCTTAAGATACCCTCCCAATTGCAACAAAGCAAGCCCATCGAAATCTAACACCGAAGATAAAGTAAAACAACCCGCAGCACCAGACGAAAACCCCAACGGCCCAATGGCCGTCCTCGCAAGCGACGACACAGGTAAATTCCCACCTATCCAAACAACGACAGCGAGGTACGTCCAGCCTACACCAATCCCACCAACGAACAGCGCGACATGAAAATATCCGAACGATGGCAACATCAAGAAATGACCCGCCAGTAACACGGCAACGCCCCAGAGGACCGACCCTGCGGCCGCAGCGGTTCTCGCATTTAAGCGCTTGACGAGGGAAGAACATGTCCCGACGCCCAGGGAGAGACCTAGACTTGCACATGCGAAGGGGGCGTAGGCCCAGGACTGCGGAATGTCGAGGAGTCGGGGGAGCTGCGTTTGTAGGATGCTGAGCGCGTACAGGGTTCCGACGCTGAACATGTTTGCGAAGCTTGCGAGTGCGATGCATTGTGGGGTTGGTTGAGTGGGAGACATTGCGCTGTTTGTGAAAGATCCTCCGACGCGCTGAATGGAGGCTAGAGAGGCACAGTTGGGTATGTATTGAGGGGTGTTTGGAGGTTGAATATGAAGGGGGGATATATCTGTGGCCGAGTCAGGAGAGATTCGGAAAGCTACAAGAGTCTCCCATCGCAAATTGTAGTACCGCAAAAGGAACAGGCCGGAGATAACGAAGTGACCAAGTGAGTGGTTTCTCTCTTCAACAGTGACATAACCACCGTGGTCTAGTCCAAAGCAAAGCGGCAGCGGCGGCATCTACTAGAAGCCCGCAATACCAGTCTCCAAGTACCCCCAGAGGCGGCATTTCCCGCCAGATGCCGCCTGGTGGACAGTGACATCTCCACCCAAGGAGATGAAGATCAAGATCAAGGCTCTTATTACAAGTACGAACTATATATTGCTTATCTCCTTATACTCATCGCACTCCTCATTTGCAAGTTTAGGATTCCTCCTAACCAGACACAGCAAAATGACTGACCCTAACGCTCCCAACATCGACCTCGACCTCGACCTCCCAACCAAAATCCTCAACCGCCTCTCTCTATCAGAAAAATGCACCCTCCTCTCCAGCCACAACATGTGGGAAACCACCCCCCTTCCAACCCACAGCATATCCCCCCTAAAAACAACAGACGGCCCCGCCGGCGTGCGCGGCGCAAAGTGGACCAACGGGTCCCGAACAACATTTATCCCCTGTGGTATCTCACTCGCTGCTACATTTGACAGAGACCTTGTTAGACGGATGGCAGGGGTCCTTGGTGCCGAGGCGAGGCAGAAGCAAGCCCATGTTCTTTTGGCACCCACGATGAATATCTCCCGGAGTCCGTTTGGGGGGAGGAATTTTGAGAATTTCGGGGAGGATCCGTTTCTCACGGGCTCCATGGCGAGGGAATACATAGTCGGCGTACAATGTCAGGGTGTTGGTGCATGTATGAAGCATTTCGTCGGGAATGATCAGGAGACGAGGCGGTTCAATATGGATGAGAGGATTGATGAGCGGACGCTGAGAGAGATCTATCTCAGGCCATTTGAGATGGCGCTAAGCGCTGACCCATGGACGGCTATGGTTGCGTATCCGAAGATTAATGGGGTTCATGCTGATTGCAGTGAGGTTCTTGTGAAGGGGATTTTGCGTGAGGAGTGGGGGTTTCAGGGGCTGGTTATGAGTGATTGGGGTGGGTTGAATGATACCGTGTTGAGTATCAAGGCGACCACGGATTTGGAGATGCCCGGGCCGGCGTTTAGGTATGGGAAGGCGCTTGAGGAGGCTGTTAGGGATGGGAGAGTCTCTGAGGAAGAGGATATTAATCCATCGGTGCTGCGCGTTTTGAAGACGCTTCAGCGCGCGGGACGTCTTGTTGCTCAGCCTCAGAAGGATAGACTTGCAAACAATGAGGAACGAGCAGAGAATATCATGGACGGTGAAGAGACAGTTGATCATCCTGAGTACAGAGACACAGCACGAGAGGCAGCAGAGGGTGGCATAGTGTTGTTAAAGAACAAGGGAACCATACTGCCCCTGCAACCGAAGGAATTAAAGAAGCTCGCCATACTTGGACCGAACGCGAAGACGCCAACTGCTGGAGGAAGTGGCAGCGCAATTGTCAACCCCTACTACGTGACGAACCCGCACGATTCGCTGGTCAAGACCGCACAGGATATGAATCCGGACCTTGAGATTGTCTACGAGCAGGGAATTCAGACTCATCTCCATTTACCACTCCTTGGAGACATCTTGACAACACCCGATGGATGTAGACAAGGCGTCCAGGTTGACTTCTACCACGGCCACTCATTCGAAGGAGAAGTTGTGGCTACAACGTACTGGCAAGACTCAATGGTGTACCTCATGAGCGACGGAGACATTCCAAACGCGCTGAAGGGAAAGACCTTTTGTTTCAGAGCCAGGGGCATCTTTACACCGACGACAAGTGGCATCTACGATAATCGAACACAGGCAAAGCCAGGTTCTTCGTCAACGACAAGTTACTCATCGACAACACGGAGTGGACGCAGATATGCGCCCATTTTATGAACTGCAGCAGTCCCGATAAGACGACGACAATGCATTTGAATGCAGGTGAACAGTATACATTCCGCATAGACAATGTTGTTGTGCCGCCGCCGACGAGGCCTCATGACAATACGCGCTTCCATCGCATCGCTGGTGTCAAGGTTGGGATGTTAATCCAGCACCATGAGGATGCCATGTTCGACAAAGCTCTGCAAGCTGCAAAGGACGCGGACGTGGTGGTCGTGGTCGCAGGACACAACAACGACACTGAGCGCGAAGGATGTGATCGAGTTTCGCTGTCACTGCCCAGGCGGACAGATGAGTTCATCCAGGCTGTCGCAGAAGCAAACAGCAACACCGTTGTGGTGACTCAGTCTGCATGTGCCATTGCGATGCCCTGGGCGAACGAAGTCTCTGGCATTGTACACGCCTGGTACCAGGGACAAGAGAACGGAAATGCTCTTGCTAATGTGCTGCTGGGCACCGTCAATCCATCCGGCAAACTCCCAGTCACCTTTCCCAAGCGCATTGAGGACCACGGATCCCACAAGTGGTTCCCAGGTAACCCCGAGACTGACCAAGCGGAATACGGCGAGGGAGTCCTGGTCGGGTATCGCTGGTTGGACGCGCATAACCTGGAACCTCTTTGGCCCTTTGGATTTGGGCTCTCTTATACCAGTTTCGAGATAAGTGACGTCAAGGTGCATGGAAATATCGCTATTGATAAATCACGGACTGCCCGCATCTTCGCTACAGTTACGAACACGGGCTCTGTGCCTGGGAAGGAAGTGGTGCAGGTTTACGTTTCGTCTTCGAGCGCGGTACCTGAGGATCAGAAGGTAGCCAAAGGATTGGCTGGGTTTGCAAAGATTGAGATACATCCTGGCGCATCGGAGCGTGTCGAGATTACATTGGACCCTTCATCATTCGCTTGGTATGATGTTGGCAGTCCTGGATGGAGGATTGACCCTGGTAAGTACCAGGTTTTTGTCGGAAACAGTTCGCGGAATATTTCGACATCTGAAACAGTCACTGTAGAGTAACTCATTGTATCACCTGAAATGGAAAATGTATAATTTTTGACTCAAGTATAGAAACGGAAATTGGATATATGCCTACATACTACCTCATTAGACGGACAATCCGTCGCTTGTCTTTCAGAGAGATTGTCAATCGCAGCATTGCCTCTACGCTGGGACCTGGTGACGCCCAAGGCTTGAGGATTGCAATAGCATGTTCTTCCAGGTCCTCGATATCCGGCACACGAAGTGAAAGCCAGATACAGTGGGAGGCAAGCGCGAGATTGATTATCGCGGCAAGAGTTCTAGTTTACTAGTCATTGCATGAGATAAAGGATAGAAAGACTCACGAGTGAAGATAGATAACAGCGGACGCGATGGGCCTGCTGAGCACAGTAGGCACTATACGGAGGAATGCACGGCAATGACTGATGCAATCCTGGGCCTGGATGAGGATCTCGCGCGGCGGCTCAACGCCCAATTCTCTCGAGCAAACTTGGTGGAGAAAGGGGCGAGTGATGATATCGCCACAGGCATGGTATCGGAGTAGTAGAATGGCTGCATCAGGGCTAGGGTGGTCATCGTCGAGGTCTGGCTTTACTGATGGAGGTACAAACTCCCACCAAGTCTGAAGCTGGTGGGAGAGTTCGTCCGACAACGCATGAAGAGGACGAGACAGACTTTCATAGGTTTGGCCATCCCAGTGTATGGCATTTGAAGCGTATATTGTACAGTGGATACGGTTGAGCAGCTTGCGAGCTGAGATATTGGCCAGCCAGGCGGATTCGTAGGGAGGTGGCGTCGGACCACAATCAGGGTAAGGAAGCTGGTCGACGAGGGTCTCAATGCCACTCCAAGGAAGATGATATTCGGAAACCAGATCACACTCCATCAAGAAGAGTGCCCAGCAAGTTTGAAGCACGTTCGTGGCACGGGGATTGCTCAATTGGTGGATTTCATGCTGAATATTGGTCGATGCCATGTGGATCAACCGCCATGCTTGGAGTAGGCGGCAGAGATAACTGTAGTATAACGCCGCGAGATAAAGAGCCTGTGACAAATCAATATCGGTTTGATACAAGTTCGGCAATGTCCGAAGGATGTATTGCAATGCTGGCCGAAGACACTGGATTCCAGGAAGTTGATTTGGCTCTGCCGTGCGAAGGTCCCTGTCGACCTGCGCCACAGCCAGAACCATGAAGACTTTCGCCAGCCGATAGTTCCAGTCCGAGATTCCCATATCTAATAGAGTGCAATCAACTGCCCAATCATACTTTCCGATAATGGGATGCCTCAGGTGAACTGCGTCAAAATAATGATCGGCGAGGGGCGTAGTCAAGGCTGGATCGAGAGATGGCACAGGAAGCTCCTCGAACGCAGCTGAAAGCGAGAGCTCTAATGGCAGTGGCCGTTTTTGCTCTATGCGCAAGAAGAGGTCTGTTGGATAATCCCCGATAAGAGCAGTGATAGGACGCGTCTGCAGGAGGTTCCCTGTCGTGGTCGCGTGCCTGATAGGGATTGTCATAGGGGCTAGGTAATCAACTGGGGTCTGAGTATCGACAATGGGCGGCATTGCAGCGGGATATGCCGCCTCATTGCCGGTAAGAGATGGCTCATCAGTACGCAAGGGGGTACTGGTTTGCTCGCGAAGGGATTCGAGGGCGCGTGCGTGGTCGGCTAGAGTTGTCTCCAACCGAGCCAGACGGTCGGGAATAATCGAAGCACCCACATCGGCTCTAGACGCATGAGTATATCACAAAGAATTGGTACAAGTATTGACCCACGTATGAGGGTTGGGGTAGATGCAGTGCTTGTTCGCGAGACGACACAGTGAGCAGGTCGGTTGAGCTCCGTCGCAGCGCCGTTTTCTGGCTAGTTAGCATACCTGACATCTTCTAGATGGGTCGCATACCTTTTGCGACAATAGGTGCATGCAATGGCCGCCCTTCTCCGCGCTCGCTGTGGGCTGTCCATGGGGTTGAACTGTGGAGGGTGGATGGAAGGAGGAAGTCGGCGGATAAAAGCCGCTGCAGAGAAGTGGAAGAAGAACAAGAAGGCGGAACTGGCGACGCCTGGATCCACTGCAGGATCTGGAGAAAGGGCGACTGATAGAAAACTGGTTCTGTCATCTCTGGCTGGGGCCCCGTATTCCTCCGCATGACTCTGTCTTGAAGATATCCAGAGATAGGCATGTCTATATAATTGAGTCGTGGTGGACAATGTCGTCCGTCACAGCATCTAAGAAGTATCCACACAATGGCTCCCAAACGAGATTCATTCCACCCTGAACAAGGACCCCCTGACTCTGAAAGCCCTGCTCGTGGCTGGTGGGAGTATGGCTACCTGGCCAGACTGAACATTGGCATTATCTGCTTGACCTTCTTGTGTATGCTCCTTTCTGGGTTCCTGTTCATAGTGCAAGCCACTGACAACTACTCTAGCCAGCACAAATGGCTACGATAGTTCCCTCCTCAATGGCCTTCAAGCCCTTCCGAGATGGCTCGAGTTCATGGAGCAACCTAGCAGTATCTGGCTGGGCTTCATCAACGCTCTATACTGGATCGGCGCTGCGACCACCACCCCCGCAGCAGCCACGGTCGCAAATCGCTACGGACGCAAAAAGGGGATCTACCTTGGTTACATCTGTCTCATTATCGGCACAGTCCTGCAGACAGCCTCGCCAAATGCTTTATCGTCGCACGTCTTTTCACCGGTGCAAGTATGGGGTGGATGAACAACGCGAGCCCGGTTCTTATTGCAGAGGTTGCGTATCCTGCTCATCGGGGTATTGAAAGCGCTCTGTACATGACAAGCTATTATGTTGGGAGTATCGTGGCAGCCTGGGTGACCTATGGTACACGCTCGTGGGCTTCGAGCTGGGCCTGGCGCTTTCCATCTGTTCTGCAGTTCCTCGTGCCAATGCTGGCTCTCCCCGGTCTGCTGCTGGTCCCAGAAAGTCCTCGATGGATGGTCTCTGTCGGTCTCAATGACGAGGCACGAAAGGCGATCGCTGTTCACCATGCTGGAGGCGATGAGAATGCGCCCTGGGTTGACGGCGAGCTACGCAGCATTCAATAGGCCATTGCAGCTGAAGTTGCGGCCGAGAAGGAATCAACTTGGGCAGAGCTCATCCGTACTCCTGGAAATAGACATCGTCTGTTTATCACAATCACCCTGGGCTTCTATAACCAGTGGGCTGGCAATGGACCTCTCTCCTACTACTTGTCTCTGGTCCTCAGTGCCGTTGGAATCACCGAGACCAGCAACCAGCTTCTCATCTCTGCGTGCTTGCAGATTTGGAACTTGTTCTTTGCACTTGGTGCAGCACTTTCAGTCGAACGCGTTGGTCGTCGAAAGCTTTTCTTACTGTCAGCCGGCATAATGCTCGTCAGCTACATTGTTATGACGGGACTCAACGGGTCTTTCGAGGCGACTGGGAACTCACCCACTGGCATCGCTATGATCCCGCTTATCTTCATCTACTTTGCTGGATATGACGTTGCACTGTTCGTTTCCCCTCCTGTACCTTCTGCAGCGGCAATACTAATCAATCTAGAACACCTCTTCTAACCGCATACCCATGCGAAATCTGGCCGTTCCGACTCCGTTCTCGTGGCTTGATGGTTGCGTGGATGTCGTGCATTGTAGCCGTCATATTCAACACCTTCGTGAACCCAATCGCTATGGATGCGATCGGATGGAAGTACTATATCGTCTATGTCTGCCTGCTCATCTCGTGGTTCGCCATCACGTACTTCTGGTACCCAGAGACGAGAGGGCTGTCGCTTGAGGATGTTGCACTTCGGTTTGACAAGGATGGAATTATGCATGGACTTGAGCTCGAGGGGAGTGGGAAAGCCGCGTTGGCGTTGGTTGAGGATAAGAAGGAATAGAGACATGTATTCTCAGACCTACGAAGTAGTATAGCTTCAATCACCTATATGTACCCACCTATCTTGGTCACAGGGCAATGGATCGCGCCTTCCGTAATCTATAGTTAAGACCTGGCCTTCGCACCTTCGCAAACTTGATCATTCGTTACTTCCCTTATGTATCGGGTGTTGCAGTCGCTCCTTCTCAATAAGTCAACAACGGTCCTGCTTAACAAGCTACCTGGCCTAGGTTGTGACTCTTAGTGATCTATAATGTGAGAAAGATGCTTCTAAACAAGCAACATATTAGGGAGCTGGCTGACGACTAATCTCGCTACAAATGACACTTTCTAGGATACATGATGATTGGACACTACACCTCAAGAACAACTCTGTCTTTCTCCCTCTCCATCTCCTTGTCTCCGTGCCTTTTGACATTGTCCAAGCCCTCATTGCTGAATACGGCCGGGTCCCTCCTTTCCCGATTCACCTCTAACTTGAAAACATCTAGGCGCTGATACCCACCGACAACATCATGATACTGCTTCCCTTCAACACACCGATCAAGTTCGAAATCAGCATACAGAATCCCCTCCTCATGTTGCAAGAAAGCCGTTTCAACTCTCTCACCAGCCGGCGAAAATGTGAACGCCGGATGAGCGGCGCCTGTGGGATCAAGGAACATCGATGCACCCCGCGGCGAACGCTGCAGTGCACCCCTGATAACATCGGGGGTACTTGAACCGTCAGTGACAGTGTCAATAGCGTCCTCGTCTAGATATCCAGCGCATAGAACACCGAAACACTTTGCTTCAAAGCAGTGCGCAGCAGCGCGGGTTCGGTTTGCGGCGACGTTGTCGTAGTTCGCTGCTCCTCCCGCGCCGGACTCGTTGGATTCTGAGGGGACTCGGGTAGGCCAAATAGCAGGCCAAGTCGAGATATGAATTTGCTCAGCCTGCGCCATGAGCGTATACCGGGCAAGCGGATTCGTGTTCTCGCCGCAGATGAGATTGCCGATATTCCCATGTTCAGTCTTGGAAACTTTCAGTCCGTGCCCGTCGCCGGGAGACCAAGTCAATTTCTCAAAGAAGGTAGGCATTAACTTCCTATGGTGATTTAAGACCGAACCATCGGATCAATTAGAATATTCGAATTCCACAGCGTCGCTGTACTAAATCCCGATTTCTCAGAGAAGCCGATGCTCACGAGGATATTTGCTTCCCTTGCTGCGGCGCGGATAGCGTTTATCTCTTCGCCATTTGCAGATATGGATTCTGCGACCATGCGTTCGAAGAGGGTATGGTTCTCTGTTGGTGCGCGGAGGGCGCTCCATATGGGGAATGCGGAGATGTATGTCTCTGGAAAGACGACGAGGCGGGCGTTGTTTTTTGCGGCGGCGTGGATTAGCGAGATGGCCTTTTGGGTTGTTGCATGGGCTGAAAGAAAGATTGGTGCGGCGTGGCATGCTGCTACGCGGGTTACGGACATTTTTGCGATTGATAGATAGAGAAGAAGTTGAGAGATGGAGGTTGGAGATGAATGGAGGTGGAGGAATTAAGCTCCTAAGTACAGGCGGGGGATGCGGCAATTGCCGCCCTTCCCGCTGTTGAGACTATACAACTGTCTTATCTTTATTCAAAGAGCTGTGTGGGAACTCCTAATCTATTGAAATCGCTTAGCTTCCTCCTTGAACTTCCGAGCCGGTGTCTTTTGATGGAACAGGTGGTCCAAAGTCTCCGTGCTCATTCCTTTGGTTTCCGGTAGCCTGAAATACGCCCACAGCAGGAGCAGCATAGTGAAGGCTACCGCTGGGAACGCGGCCTTACCCTTCAAATTGCCCTCTGCTTTATTCAACATATACGGAGAGACCACGGAGTTGATAACAGACAGGATATAGTATGCTCCACGACCGAGTGCGATGGTTTTGATCCGGAGGTTACTTGCCCCAATCTCAGAGGCGATGGCATATGGAATGGGGCCAATGGTACAACCTACCTTCATTAGCGGGAAGGTCAAAAGGTATTGGCATGACTTACCATAGCAGAAGAACCAAACCATCAGCAATCCAGATTGCGCCCAGTGGATGTCCGAAGCCTCTGGTGCAACCCCGAGGAAGGCGACGATGGTCATCAGGGGTAGCATGGCTATCAAACCGGTAATATAGATTTTACGGCGACCGATATGGGTCTGGAAGACCCACGACAGACAAGTTCCGATGAAGGCGAGAGAAAGAGTTCCTGTCAAAGTTAATGGGCGATCAGGAAGAAGCCATCTGGATGGCGCCTACCCAAGGTGATCTTGAATGAATCGCCTGACGATAAACCGGCGAGAGTGAAGAAGTAGGTAATGTAGTTTTGAATGGCCCAACCAGGAAGCAGTTGACAGCCCCAGCTAACAATCGAGATCTCCGACCGAAGTCGATTGGTGCCTTGGAAGCATTCGCGGTATGAACTGCCAATTTGCATGTCGTTCTCAATCTGAATGGTGTTTTGAATATTGGCAATGATCGGCTTTGTGTCGACAACGCCTTCAGGAGCAGAGATTGTTCGCTTTAGCGACGCCTCGGCTTCCTCGACTCGACCTTTCCGAATCAACCACCAGGGAGACTCCGGTGCAAACCATGTCACAATAAACAGAGGAAGGGGCAAGGCCCACTGTAGGGCAAACGGGAGACGGTATGACCATTCCGAGGAGATATTCAAGGTGCCGGTCAGGACACCGGTGGATATCAGTCTGCCCATCACCCAGCATAGGTTGACGAACGTTGTCAGGTATCCGCGGAGTACGAGTGGGCAGATCTCGGAGGCATAGGACGGAGTGGCGGCTGCAAAGAATCCCCAAGGGATGGAACTGGGAAATGTTAGTCACTGTCACGATCGAACGGGTCCAAAAGGTGCAATGGGAGGGTACTTACCAGAGCAGCTCACCCACGAGGAGAACTTCAACCGATGGGGCCAAGAAGGTGATGGCGATAAACACGGTCAAGAACACCAGGGATACCATAATGACCTTCCTGGCGCCGAATCTCTCGGAGGCCCAGCCGTTGCAAAAAGTGCCCAACATCAAGCCGACCAGCGCTACCAGGTTCAGACCCAGCTGCCACTTGGCCGGGATGCTGTAGGTGCCATCATCGAGTTGGACCCCGTATTTCTCCTGAAACTGCGGGAAGGCGTAAAAGGAGTGGACGATTTGCATATCGTAGGACTCCATGACAGTGGTCAAAGAGATTAGAACAGACCAGATCACGGCCGGGCGGTAGTATCGAAAGGCATCGCGTACAGACAATTCGGTCTCTGCCCTTCGTCCAATCTCGACTTGCTCCTGGTGTGGCTCTTTGAGAGAAGGCGCCTTTTCGCCGGACATCTTAGCCGACATGATGCTTAGGAAAATAAGTGCTTGGTACTTGCGCCGGCATACTTATATATGTTTGTGAAGAGCCGCTATGATGATGCCATCGAGTATACAGAATATCGTGCTCGCTGCACCCCGAAGTCAGTATAGAAGTTGATGTTCATTCGATACACACCGGAAGTCGGCCGGCAGTCGGAAATGCATTGGACAGGACAGTCTGATCAGGGGAGGCCCCAGATGCTATACAAACAGCCAATCGGCAGATCTCCAGACGACGCCATACCGACCCCAGTTGTCGTGCCCCCGCGTTCTCCAAGAATTGCTATCGACATCTGTCACTTTAAGTCCCATTGGATATCTTCAACATACGCAAGAGTCATGCCTCGCCCACAGCGTTCACCCTGTGTACAATGTCGATACCGCAAGGTAAGAAAGCTCTTCTAGTGAGTGGATGACCTCCGCTAATGATCAAGGTGCGATGCGATCGTCGAAAAGACACCTGTGGCAGCTGCGAGCGACTTAATTTTGAATGTTCTTTCCGCCAGCCAGCTCTGGCCGTCTCTGGCAAGAAAACCCCAGGATCGACGCCACCAGAGCGGTGCCGCGCAAGTCGAGCGTGTCTGGCCTGTCGTCGCCTCAAGGCGCGTTGCTCGGGCGAACTGCCTGAATGTGACAACTGCCGACGACTTGGAAAGCAATGCCGCTACAGTTCGGGGGATCGATTGGTAAAGCCACTGGAGGTTGTCAACTCATCAGATGGTCTCGGACAAAGGCCATTGTTTCCCATGCGGCGCCAGGAGATGATGGAAATTCTTGATCGTTTCTTTCGCCACCTCTACCCCATTCCTTCCTTCTCTATTCTGCATGAGCCATCCATCCGACAGCAGTGCCTGAGCGGCACTCTCGGGCAACCTCTCGCTTTAGTACTGGCGGCAGTGACGAATGTATTCCTGCCATCAGGCGAGCTTGAATTGGCCGACTGGACATCATGGATACGCCGCGCGGAAGCAGAAATATGGGAGAATCTACACCAGCCATCAATAAGCCGTGTGCAGACCCTCATATTGCTAGTGCATTTTCACATTCAGAACGGCGAGTTCGCACGGGCTTATATGCTGGCTGGCATGGCTGCGCGATCTGCTACAGCGCTGCGTCTGAACTACGAACGAACAGAGCTGGGCCCTATTGCGCAGGAGACTCGTCGCCGCGTTCTGTGGGCATTGACAAGTATTGATGGGCACTTCTCGGTCGGGCTTGCTGAGTACGAAACAATGCCATACGCAGTGGTGTATCAACAGCTTCCAAGGCCCGAGGAAGAATTCTCCGGAGGAACTAACGAGAACGCTCATCCCAATCTTTTGGCAGCATGTTTTCGATTGTCCAAAATTCAGCGAGACGTGATGCGTCTTACTCGACAACTTGCCATCTCTGACAAGCCCCTCCTCGAGCTCCCTTCACTTGTACAAGAAATTCAAAATGACCTTTGGCGATTCCATTCAGATCTGGAACTCAGTGCGGACTATTCAATCTCTGCAACTGCAAATGCACTGACAATGAAAGGTTCTCGGTGGTTTGCACGGTATTTACTTGCTTCCCTCTCATGGCACCAAGTTCATTGCGACCTTTACCGTATATTCCTTCCAGGTTATGCCGAAGCAGTCCCGACCACTATTATGGATTCAACCAACGTAGCCTTTCAGAGAAACGCCGTCGAGATGTGCCTCATTCACGTTCAGCAAATCTTCAAGGTCCTTGCCGGGGTTCTCCAGCTTGATGTGCCTGTCCTGCCATCATATTTGGCAGTCTGCTCGTACCAGGCCGCGCGACTCGTTTTGTTTCTGCCATCCCTCTCGTGCGCAAAGGCTGAGATCAATACACACAGCGCCCGAGCACATGCTGAGACGTCTCTGGCAATCTTACACAAGTTTTTCTCGCTTCCACCCTGGGCGACCGACATCATCGCTGACCTCCAACGGCTCATTCAAGCTGCGGACTACGACAGGACGGTGACGACTCGTGCAGCCGGAGTGTTCTCATCGCAAATTTATAGCACTCACTACCGACATGATCAGCTGGCAGTTCATAGTCTCATTCGACAAGCAAAATTTGTCGACGACGGCTATGAGTTCTAAAGCAAGGCAACTCGGCGCATAGCATACGCCATCCTATTAATGGGCCAGATGACGAATATTAACCTCGGGCCCTAGGCTTTGGGATTGTATGATGTTCACTTGCGGTTGCAGGAGAATGTCCCCTACCTTCACCAATACAGAGTCAAGTTGACCGACAACCGCCGACATCCGGTGGACCACGCCTCTAGGCCATTTCCATACTTTGATCTCCTCCTCTCCTCCATCGAATATCAAAAACAAGACCCACAGGGCATTGGACATGATGGATCTTTTCTGTGCCGGTCCCAGCCCCAGAGTATCAACAGGTCACTCAAAAGAAGCGCCCTCCTCCCGTCCCCTACGCTTCAAATCGTCCACTTTGACATTATCGCTGCCACTCCAGAGTCACACCACGATTAGTACGATAAAATGGCGACCGAACAGCGACCGAACATTATATTTATCATGGCGGATGACCATGCATCCAAGTCAATCTCCTGCTACGGCGCTGGGATTAATCACACGCCTAATCTCGACCGGCTTGCGACCGAAGGCATGCGCTTCAACCACTGCTATGTAACGAACAGTATTTGCACCCCGTCGCGAGCAGCAATTCTCACCGGAACGCACAATCATGTCAATGGAGTGATGACGCTGGACTCGAAGATCAACAAGCGCCTTCCCAATGTTGCCAAACAGCTGCGTGTCGGTGGTTACCAGACGGCTATGGTCGGAAAGTGGCATCTTGGAGAAGGCAAGGCCCATGAACCAACTGGTTTTGATTACTGGAGTGTTGTCCCTGGCCAAGGTGAATACTTCGACCCTCAGTTTATTGGACCAGATGGGATGGCAAGAGAGGCTGGCTATGCGACCGACATCATCACCGACAAAAGTCTGAACTGGATTCGCGACCGTGATACGAAGAAACCCTTCTTTCTCATGTGTCACCACAAGGCGCCGCATCGCAGCTGGGAGTATGACCCTAAGCATCGCGATCTATACAAAGACCCGATCAAGCTCCCGGACACGTTCAGCGATGACTACAAGAACCGAGCCAAGGCCGCAAAAATAGCCAAGATGCGCGTCGCAGAGGATCTCACATATACCGATCTGGGTCTTGTTCAGCCTGAAGGAGGTGCAGATGTTGTAGGACCCAAGATGATCGATACCTGGTCATGGCACGATCGCAAAGTCCCAGCTCCAGACGACGTGACGAAGCTGCGGTTGATGGCGAAAGAGGATGGCACAATTTTCACCTTCAAGACGGCCCAGGAGCTGGCAGAGTTCAAGTTCCAACGCTATATGCAGAGATACCTAAGGACAATCCAAAGCATCGACGATAACGTTGGTCGCATGCTTGATTTCCTCGACGCGGAGGGACTGGCTGAGAACACGATTGTCATCTACACCTCCGATCAGGGCTTCTTCCTTGGAGAACATGGCTGGTTCGATAAACGTTTCATGTACGAGGAGAGCTTCCAGATGCCGTTCCTCATTCGGTATCCCCGTGAGATCAAGGCAGGCAGTATCTGTGATGACATTATTTGCAATGTTGACTTTGCCCCAACATTCCTTGATTTCGCAAATGTCCGTACACCAACATATATGCAAGGTGTCAGCTTCCGTGAGTTGCTACAGCAAAAGACTCCTGGAGATTGGCAGCAGGTTGCGTATCATCGGTACTGGATGCACCGGGATGTCATTCACGAAGCGTACGCTCATTATGGTGTGCGCGATCAGCGGTATAAGTTGATCTTCTGGTACAACGAGGATCTTGGACTCGAAGGTACGCGACCAGGTGGACAGGAGAAGGAATGGGAGTTGTTTGACTGTCAGGAGGATCCTCTGGAGCTGTTCAACTGCTACCACGACCCAAAGTATGCCGATATTGTGGCAAAGATGACCAAGTTACTAGAAGACAAGATGGCTGAGATAGGCGATGAGCCTGTTCACGATACTGCTTAAACATATGGTATTCCATTCCTATCATACATATCATATTATTTCATATCCACCTCTGGGTAAGACATTAAACACTAATCATCCTCACAAACCTCTCCCCCAACTCCTCCGCCGCCATGGGATTCCCCCCCGTAACCAACTCCCGATGAAGCGTGGTATACCCAACCTTCTCACTCAACCCCGTAACCATCTCCGCCCCTTCCTCTCTCAATCGACTCTCAACCTTCTCAATCTCACCCCCAAGCAAACCCTCCATAACCTTCTCCTCAGCATCACTCCACGATGTAATCTTGTACCCCTTGTACAGGAACTCGTCAGAGCCAAAGGCCTTTGTTGAAAGCAGTGCGTAGGGGCCATGGCAGATTGCAGCGGTAGGTTTATTCTCTTTGTGGAAATATGTCAATATCCTTCCTAGATCCTTATCGTCTCCCAAATCGGCAAGAGGCGCATGCCCGCCTGGAATAAATATACCCGCGAAAGTCTGTAACTCCTCCGCGGAAATCGTAGAAAGTTTCCTGGGCGTCGAAAAGCCATTCTCATTCTTCATCCTCTGCAAAAGGTCATTCTCGCGCTTCCTCTCATAGAAGTTCCCCGCGAATGCCAAGAGAGATTCGGAGTTCGGATCAGGTTGGGGCTCTTGGCCTTTTGGTGAAGCGAATGTGATTTCGTGGCCGGCGTCAAGGAGTTTTTGTAGTGGTTTGGCGAGTTCCATTAGGAAGAAGCCGGATTGTTGGTTGATGGTTTGGCCCGAGGAGGAGCCGGATGTTTTGTGCAGGGGGAAGGAGTTTGCGTCGCTGAGGACGATGAGAACTTTTTTGGAAAGCATATTGATTCTTTTTTGTGTGATTATTCTTTGGGATGGAGTGTGTATTCTGGTATGTGGTTGAGGTGGTATAAGTATAACTAGGGTAGGAGTGATGACATCATGGTGATAACAGCCCTACAACAACCGACAAGTGGATTCAAGGAACTATCATTATCTGTCGTTACACTATTTCTAATCAAGTAAACATCATACATCATCATGACAACTACTACACTTTCAAGCGGTGAATCAGCAGTCGCACAACCCAGTTGGGACTGCCTGTCTCTCCCTCCAGCGACACCACCGAGTCAGTGATCTTTTCCATCAACTCGCCCATCTTCGTCTCTGTATACTGAATACTTCCGGCTTGGCGAAGATGTGAAAGAACTGTTTCCTTCAGGGGCACATCCAGTCCGCCCGCGGACCGAGATTGTTGCAGGATTCCTCGCAGTTGAACGTTCTTGGGTTGTGATGTCAGGGCGTGAATCAAGGGGTACGAGAATTTACATTCGTCAAGGTCCTCGCAGAAGCCTTTTTGGCCGGTATACTATTTCGATCAGCTGGAGTCTTATGAAATTGGTATTCGAGACCTACCTCTTCTGTTAGGTTCTTGTAGTCGTCCCGGACCTGGAAGAATTCTCCTAGCACATCACCGAGCGATGCTAATTGTGATTCAAGTCTACGAATGTCAGCCTGGTGTATGCAGGAAGAATATGGATTGCTCACCCCTTCTGCTGTACGGGCGCAACCTGCACCATCATGCGTGTAAGCAATCGAAACAGACCACCGGTTTCTGTCTGCATTAGCTTCTTCAATGCTCTTTGAGAAAAAGCAAACATACTCTGCCTGATCATGTCCAGATACTGCTCCTCAGACGGGCATTCTCCGTTCCGCGTCCAATACAAGTCGAAGCTCTGGCCGATAAAGAGGTTTCGCATCTCTTCCAGGTAGATGTCCATGCATCGGGGATCATCCAGCTGTCGTACCTTGTCCATCACATCAATTAGCAGAAAGTTGGCCGAGTTTATTGTCTGCTCGGTGCCAAAGATCATGTGTGTGGATGGCCGACCGCGGCGAAGGGGTGAGTGGTCTTCAATGTCGTCGAGCCTGTATGGTCAGCAATTGAAAACGCACGATCGAGTCCACTTACATTAGAGATGCATTGTGCAGGGTTTGAGCGATGTTCTTGAGCTGATTCACACGATGGTCTGGTAGAACAAGCCAGACGTTCAGACCGTCGATAAATGCTTCTCTGACGCCTTTAGAAGGGAGAGAGCTGATATACTCCGCCGGGCCTAGAAGATGCTGGGAGCAGTCAGCACTATATGTGTGGAGGGTTTCTGGTGTCATACCTCATCACCGAGGATTTCTGGCGTTACTGAAATATCTTTCTCAGGAGGACCAGATGTTGATGACACAGAAGACTGTGCCGATGATCTTCGCGACCCTGACCAGAAGGTGGGAGACGCATCGGACAGATCTGATTCAGAGTGGCTTCTGTTTCTGTACTCTTCCAGAGCCTGTGATTCCCTTCCCACTTCCAACTCTTGGATTGTGTCTTGATGAAGCAGTGAAGCGGCCTCCTTGCAGAGCCAAGGGTGATAACGAGGGCATTGCAGGCTCCAGGCGACGTTCCCAGGCACTTGATAGCCCTGCGCTTTCAGGTATGTTTGCAACTTTATGTTCTCTTTGCCTTCGTCGGCAGCGAAGTCTGCGATGTTCTTCAAATATTGCTGCTCATACTGGTTGGTGACTTCTTGGACACGACGCTTTGCCTGCTCGACATTGAGGTTCTCCCACTGCATGAACAGCCATACGGCATTGGTCATGGTAGTCTTGTCGCTCTCTGCCTGAAACTCCTCCCATTCAATATCAAAGGAGAAGTAGTCATTTGCCAATCCGAGAGCGGCGTAACAGGGCTTGACAATTGATTCAATCCGTTTTTGTTCTTCTGGTGTAAGTTTAATGCCCATGCCGAATCGCATCAGCATGTCGACAAACCTGCAAGGGTTAGTCTAAAAATAGCAATCAGTGATGATTGAAACCCACGGAGCACCGGTATCAATGATGCGATAGTCGACGTATTCCTCCAGATTATTAAAGACTCGCGTCTTGTCTTGCTTGGCAGTTGTTGAGATCATCTCCTTCCACGAGTTGATCACCACCTCAGCGCACGGCGCGTCAATAGAAAGTAGCTCGAGTAGCATCTTTGACTGGATCTGCTTTGTCCCGAGGATTGATCGGACTGTTCGGTACTCGGTCTCATCGAGGGCGATATTATCGGTGTTCAGGTTTAGCTGATCTGCGTTAGTTGGCGATCATGCACAGGTATGTATTATTTACGAACCGTAGACTTGGCTGCCGACTCGACGACATTGTCATATAAAAAGGCATCTACAGAGCAGATACATCAGCGATGGCGTTTAACGCCAGAGAATATCAGAAAAGCGACCGACATTCAAAAATGTAACAAATGACAGCAAGTCGTTCGGGCTTGCAGAATGGCAGCACAACAGCCCCAAAGTGGCCCTCCCAAGGATTGCAGGAGCCCCATCGCTCGATTGGACCGATAAACTGCTCCCAGTCTGTTCGACAACGCAGGGATCCCTCGTTGGCGAGGTGTTCATGATTGTGTCGCCGTAGTTCATAGTCAGAGCAGAACCCTGCAATATTTGGCGTCGACCGCTCAACAATGGACGATAATATAGGGTTAAGAATAGGATCTGACGATTCAGTCATATTGTATGGTACACTAAGAATGAGATTGTTGGAAACAGTGGACGAGCAGCCCTGTGGTGGTGTCTTAAGTGCTCAGCCCGGGGACAAAGCAGTGGCTCCTTCCTCCAGGCCGGAGTGTTCCTGACCCAATAGGAGCACATACAGGGTTAAAAGATAAAGTTGAAGAATCATGGATGAACCATGAACCATGGTTTGCATCGATATGACGTTCTCGAGATCCACATATCGAGGTTGTGCTGCAGATTTCTTCATAGATCCCTTGGGGGCCAGCCAATTGATGTCATCTCGAATGATCTACATGATCGGATCCAGAACACGCAATGAACTACTGATCTGAGAAGGCTGAACTAGCGATCTTGGAAAGAATGCGACCGTGCAATTGCCAATTATAGCGATGGTAATGCAGCTGAGCTGCAGAATGCACCCAAAGGTCGCACAACGTCATCGTGCGATTCCTCATAAGCGCCAGATTGTCTTCTTCTCAGTCTTACCCTCTGTTTTTCTTGGATATCACACATTGACAATATGAATGGCGTTGAACCAGACGAGGCATCAACTCTTGCAACATTTAGTGAGCAGTGTTCCGCCAATGGGCTGCTGAAGCGACCGAGTGGGTTGACGGACGAAGACGTACTGGACGGGATAAGTGATGAGACTACGCTTCTGTGAGTTAGTCGGCTCACTCTGCGAGATAAACTAACCAAGTAGACGCTTCCTGCAAGCGAATAGCCTTGACCCAGCGAAAGCGCTCGAGCAGTTTCAGCAGTCGACCGACTACCGCGCAAAGAACGATGCCGGCCGTCTGTACAGTACGATGAGCGTGGACGATTTCGAGGATACCCGACTTCAGGTAGGAGCCGTTCGAATACAAGGGAGATCTAGACACTGAGTCGTGGAGTATCCCCACTGGACAGGCCGACGCGACCGACAAGGGCGACCGATCCTCGCCATCGACGTTGCAGCCCTGAATAAGGAGACCATGGCACACTGGCGCGAGACACGGAATCCACCGTCCGGGTCTCCAAGCATGGAGGAGAGAGCATTGGTATACTTTGACACTTTCACTCGGTTTTTACTGCCGCTATGCTCGGCCGTGCGTGGTGAGCCTGTGACAAGTTGCGTCTACATTGTCGATGTCTCGTGCTTGGGCATGAAGCAAGCATGGGACCTTCGCGAGTTTGCGCAAGCCGCAAGCTGGGTTCTTTCGACTTGCTTCCCCGAGACTATTCACCGTGTCTATGTAGGTTTCTTCGTCGCATAGTTGCCGTCGCTTGTTAACCACAAATCAGGCCTGCAACTGTCCCTCGATGCTGACCACCCTGTGGAAAATATTGAAACCCTTTGTCGACCCTATCACTGCAGCCAAGATTCAATTCCTGCCGAGAACTGAAAGCTTGCAAGTCCTCTCCCAAGAGATCGATCCCGCCAATATCCCATCAAGTCTCGGCGGTGGCTTCGACTTCCAGACAGGGATGCTTCCTGATCTTGACGAAGAAACTAGGCGAGTCCTCGACTGGACAACACCGCAGCAGGAGATTCCACCTGGAACGCTCAAATGGCTCCAGTCTGAGGGCCAGAAGAAAGCTGTAGCTACGGGGACAGTGGATGGGGAGACGAGGAACCTACATATAGCCACTTTGCGAACTTAGATAGAGAACCGCCTACAGAGTAGATAAATTTTTGAATAGCATGCTAGAGAACTATTTTGTCTCATGAGTTCTTATGGCAGCTACATCACCATACGCTTGCGCTTCTTAGCTTGTAAGAGACCGACTGGACTTCGGTTCATGCATCGCACTTCTGCGCGGTTATCTCTCATCGCTGCTGACATCTTATGCCATGCTGTCATACACAAACCTTAAGTTATATCCCTGTCCCGTTTTCTGAGATCGCTCTCAATTGACCAGAATGAAAAAAAAAAAAAAGAAAAAAAAGAAACACTAGATTCATAGCACATGGGAACTCGCTCTCCAACTCTAACAATGAGTTCTTTCTGACATCAGATTGTATATGTAAGTATCGTCATTGGACAGATATGGGTTGCACAAGCCGCAGCAGGCTGTTTACAGTTTCATCGGAGGCAAAAGCTAGTGGAGGAGAGATCTACCAGCTTGTCGGGTCATATGGGATAGCAATTCCGATAATATGGGTTAGATAGTCTTCCTTGCTGCCGCTATCATCATCGTCAACTCGGGCAGTGCTGCTCAACATTGAACATTGTTCAATCATAGGCCGTGGAACCGTGCCTGTTTTTTCCGACCACAGTGCACACGAGACCTACATGGCTCGAGCTGCCCTGCCCTAACATTCTAAAGCGTGTTTCGAAAGAAGGAATTTACGGACTATCCATCTCTATGCAGCTGTGGAAAGGCTGGTGTTTAGGTCCGAGCTGTTATATCTGGACACAAACGCGGACGTCAGTACTCATAGGTAGGCATAAGATTACGTCTAGGATCGTCATAGGCAATTTTAAATGGCCACGACTCATCTCAACCTCTAATGTCCAGCTGTGATATCAGACAGTACATACATAACCTGCGACCAAGTAAACGTAGCGCAGTTATGCCGTCATCTACTAGCATCAAGGGGCAAGTCAGTGTGTCACATTCGAACAGCTTAAAGTTTGGAAAATCACACGCGGCAGGTTCAAGTCCTTGAGATCGAAAAGATTATACAACGGCCATGTACCACTCAATCATGGTCGTTCTGCTGATATATAATGCATATCCAGAAAGTACTGACGGTCTCGTCTAGTTCTCTCCTTTTTGGATTCCTGACCGGGTAGTCCTGCGCCATCGAGTAGTCTTATTCTATTTCTATAGATATCTCAGTACACCAGATTCAATTCAATGTACAGGGTCGAGGCCCTTCGACTCAGGTCCACCCAGCCCGTCATCTCCACGGTCCGATGGATTACCCACATCCAGGCGTTTCAGACCTAGGCTCTTCAAATACATAGCTTTCTTAGTTGTATAGATGCATCAGACAGCCTTTGAGATGAAGTTATCCGGAAGAACATTTTCAAGCCAGAGGAACTTGTTTGAGAACCCAGGTTACAGGTCCGGTGGCACCGTTCTATTTGAGAACCTCAAGTTGGGGAGCAAGAGCAGCTTACTAAGCCGTAAGTCCGCCAGAGTAGGAGGGTGTGAAGGTGGATTGTTCTCAGTCCACGGTCTCCATTCTTATAATGATTATAGCGAGAAATATCCACATAGCTGCGAGAGGTTAGTGTGTTTGTTTCGCTTTCCATCTGGAATATAAACTTCGTGGATGTTGCTCTAACCGTGCCACTGAGCCCACCGGCTCTCGCTGAGTTCAGATTTCCGCCCCAACAGTTCCACCGTGGGCTATATCGTGCTCTATTTATGGAGACACGGCTGGTGGCTGCCTTGCTAAGTGCACGACCGATTTCAGGATCTCAAATAGAGAATCCATTACGAACAGCGCATCTCTTGGCGGCGCGCTACTGTGCGAGAGTGGCGACGGCGTGGGGGTGCTCCTATCAGGGTTACCGGGGTGTAAGATGTCGCACAACTACAAGGACATTGTTTGCTCTGCAGGTGCTTGGCTGGTTAAGCTTACATTGGTCAATCTAGTATATGTATAAAATAAAGTCTAACGCTCGAGAATCCCTTTGACGACAACCTCGGGCCAAGTCCGGGGATCAGCCAGTGCACGCACCAGGCGGGGGGCGATTGCGATCATCGCCCATCGCCGGCAGCGAGAGTCGGTAATTTAACCTGGAACACCGGACTGTGGCCTATGCGGGGTAGCGGGGGAGCGGAATTGGGAATGTTTGGTTTCTGGTTTGTCCCCAGTTGATCCAGACTTTGGTAGTTGCAGCCCGGGTCTCTCTCCGCGCGAGCTGGCGGTGCCTGGCAGCTTTCGGCCCAAGAGTCGGTACTTTGGGGGCCTTCTTTGAGCTGGTAGATCGCCGTATCTCGGGTCAATGGCGGGGTGGAAGGGGTATATAAACTGGTAGAGGTCGTCGTGAGAGAGAGGTAGAACATATTCTTCTTTTAATGCTTTGATACCCTTAGATACCCCTTTTCAATCTCTCCACTCAACATATTCACAATGGCCGTCAAGACACAAGCTCTCGTCTCCAGGGAGGTCAATGTCCCTCCCAAGATGGAGGAGATCACCCTCGACAACATCCGCGCCGATGAGGTCCTCGTTGAGATTCATGCGACCGGTATCTGCCACACAGACTTTTCCTGCATGAACGGCACTCTGCCTGCTGCATTCCCCAGTGTTCTTGGACACGAAGGTAACCACTGATTTCCTCAATGCTTGGTGGACCTTGTTAAGAGTTTCCAGGTGCCGGTGTCGTTGTCGAGGCTGGTGAAAAGGTCTCGCACGTCAGCAAGGGCGACAAGGTTCTGCTCAGCTTCGACCACTGCGGTGCCTGCTACCAGTGCGACGAGGGCCACCCAGCCTACTGCGCCGAGTGGGTTCCTCGTAACTTTGGCCAGAAGCGCCCGGATGGATCTTTGACTTTGGCCGACTCCAACGGTGCTCAATTGCACGGTTCTTTCTTCGGACAGAGCTCTTTCGCCCGTCACACGATCGTCAGCAGTGCGTCAGTCGTCAAGGTTCCCACAGAGACGCGCCTTGACTTGTTTTCGCCTCTTGGCTGTGGTATCCAGACTGGTGCTGGCGCTATTCTCAACACGCTGGACGTGCAGCCGGGCAAGTCAGTCGCCATCTTTGGTGTTGGATCCGTCGGTATGAGTGCCGTTATGGCTGCTAAGCTGCGCAATGCGAAGATCATTATTGCTGTTGACTTGCAGCCGCAGCGTCTCGAGGCTGCGAAGAAGCTCGGCGCCACGCATGCTGTCAACGGTGGCGATGCCGATGTTGTTGCTCAGATCCAGAAGATCTCCGGAAAGAACGGTGTTGACTACTCGGTTGACTGTGCTGGTGTTCCTCAGGTCGTTGAGAAGGCACTCGACTGCCTTGGTACTCGTGGTAAGGGCGCCACTGTCGGTGCGCCTACTCCTGGTGTCCGTGCCGGTGTCGATGTCTTCTCGCACCTCGTCATGGGCCGTCAGTACCTCGGATGCTGCGAGGGTGACAGCGAGACTCAGAAGGTATGCTTCATGTATTTCTTTGTTGACCGATGACGCTAATTATAGTTAGTTCCTGCCCTACCTTATTGAGCAACAGGCCAAGGGACTGTTCCCTCTGGAGGAGATGGTCACATACTACCCTGTCAACGAATTCGAGAAAGCGTTCAAGGAGGTCAAGGAAGGAAAAGCCCTCAAGGGTGTTCTGCTCTGGAACTAAATGAGCATTGATGATTAGCATATTTAGCGTAGTGATAATGAAGACAGTTTTTACCGTTTATTCACAACAAATTATTACGTGGAAGAGCAAGAGAGAAGTAGAGACAGGGAAGAACAGATTTATGAGGAATAGGAAGCAAGTACCCTGTGGACAAAGGCGGAGTAGGGCATTGATCGACGAAAGGCAGGGGGTACCCGGTGTGGTGGCCCTGGGTACCTTGTCAAAGATACTTGCACCCTGGCCAATCTCGTGGCTGAAGCTCACATCATTGAAAACCAATCAATTTGTACTTAATAGATTGAAGAATCCTACAGGATCTGCCCTGGTGGCGCTGAGGTTGCTTCTCTCGGGGACTATATCGGCTATAGTGCAAGAGACCGTCCGTCGGATAGACGCCATCGGAGACTTCCATGCCATGTATGAGAAATGCGACACATTAAAACCTCTCGTTCGCCTGTTTGTACAATGTTAGTCTTTCAAAAACTCTAGGTTTATCTTTCTTCCTTCAACTACCTAAATTTCTACGTTCTTCGCTTGCGCAATATCCAGAATGGTCTTGATCAATGAGTCGTCACAGTACCGTCCGCCATATAAGTCTCCGGCCACCCCCAATTAAATCGGAGACTTCCCTTCAGCTCTCTCTGAAAATCAGGACTTTTGCAGGAAGTCAGCGACTTTGACTCCCTTCCTCAAGAGTCATTCATGCTTTATAATTTATTTCCAAGCATTAATAATGCGTCTTTTGGGGGCGTTATGTTGGCTCCCAAACATGGCTCTATAAAGTCACCGAAACGACAAGGATATTCATGATGAACAGACACAATCAAATAGTTGTCTTTGCAGTTGAATTCAGATTTTGCAATGGCAAACACAATCTACCTCATCACCGGCGCAAGCCGTGGCATCGGACGTGGTCTCGTGGAAGTCTTCCTCGCACGCCCTAACACCACCGTCATTGCCGCAGTGCGAGACCCCAACAGCGCGTCGTCTAAGTCCCTCGAGGCTCTTGCCAAAGGATTCAACTCAAAGGTCATCATCGTGAAAATCGACTCCAAGTCACCAACCGACCCAGCGACCGCAGTCCAAACCCTCGCATCCGAGCAGGGCATCAACCATCTAGACATCGTGATCGCGAACGCCGGTATAAGCGATGACTTTTCAACCGTCCATTCTGTCCCAGTCGATAAAGTGAAGAAACACGTTGACGTTAACGCCTATGGCCCGCTATACCTCTACCAAGCCGTTTACCCGCTTCTGAAGAAGAGCGAGAAGCCCATCTTTACGGCTGTGGGAAGTCCGATGGGTAGTATTGGGGGTATGAATTTGAGACCCTTTCCCTCTGGGGCGTATGGGCCAAGTAAGGCTATGCTGCATTGGATTGTGCGCAAGGTGCATTTTGAGAATGAGGAGTTTGTGGCGTTTGTTGTTGACCCTGGGTATGTGGTTATGGTTTTCTGGAGTAATATACAGGCTGACAGGTATAACAGTTTCGTGCAGACCGACATGGGGAATGCTGGGGCCAAATTAGCTGGGTTGGGGAAGGCGTTTATTACGACTGAGGAGAGTGTTAATGGTATTGCGAATGTGGTTGATGGTGCAACGAGGGAGTCGGTTGGTGGACGGTTCAAGATCTGGGATGGGTCGGAATTCCCTTGGTAGATGGGGATCTGGATATATCTCGTCTTACTGTTCGGATAGATTGATAGAAACATCATATATATTGGTTGTCGAAGTTTATTTGTCTTCCGATAGCATGATGGCTTCCAGGGAGCAATTGTCTTTAGGACTGCGTAGACTCGGCCATCGAAGTATTAAGCTGAGTTATAATAGAGTGAGTCAAGAATATCAACCCGCCATACGTCAAGTCATAGACCCCCTTAGATCTCTCTAGCTTTATACGCAACATCCCCGCCCTTGCCAGATGAGGGCACGTCCTCGGATTCCTCTACACCCTTAACACCAACCAGAACCTCTGTACTCTCAAACTTAGTATCAACCTCCTCGAGCGTAAGCCCCTTTGTCTCAACAAAGGTAAAGTAGGCAAGGACAAGGAAGGCAAAGTCCCAAGCGGCGTTGATGAAGTAGAACTTCCAGCCCAAATCCTCCATTGCGTAGGCCATAACAAAGGATGCAAGAAGACTAGAGCGGGCGGGATTAGCGAGTGCTGAATAGAGATACTAAAGGAGGGGCTCACCCGAATCCAGAGTCCATCATGTGGAAGATGGCTATACCGGCCGTGCGCAGTTTGAAGGGGGATACTTCGGTCGCGTACAAGCTGGTCATTGGTGTAATTGAGAAGGCGTAGAAGCCTTGGAAGAGGAATATCACGGCGATGGTGCCGTAGATTCCGGAGGTATTTGTGCTTTCGCCGTACCCTTTGCAGGATGTTAGATAAGTAGGTAAGGATGGTATGAGTGGAGCGATAACCCACGTTTGATCAGTCCTCCGATCATACAAAGCGTGACTACCATGCCGCTGACGCCAATAAAGGTTTGTTTTCGGCGACCGATAATGTCTAGCATAAAGCTGCCGCATATGGCGATGGCAAATGACCAGCAGTTGATGATGACCTGGACCTGGGTCTGTGTTTTGGTGTTGGTGATGCCAGCCTGGTCGAGGATTTTGGTCAGGTAATAGCTGGTTCAGATATCAGCGGAGTTGTAAAGTTCGAAGAGACGGGGGACGTACGAGATGATGAAGTTTCCAAACATCTCAATCATCAGACCGAAACTAACTATAATAACAAGTCGTTTTCTGTTCGCCTTTGTTGAGAGGAACTCCCTGTAGGGATTTCCCGTGTACTCTGCGGCCTCGCGCACAATTGTGTCTCTGATACCGTTTAGCTCGTCATTTGCTTTGCCAGCGTCAATGTTTCCCTTCCCCTGCATGATCATCAAGACCTCCAATGCCTCCTCATTACGGTCCTGGCCTATCAGCCAACGGGGGGACTCTGGTACGAAGGGGACGCAGATGGCGGCCAGAAGACTGGGGATGAACTGTAATAGCGAAGGAAGCCGCCATGCCCACGTGCTGCTGATGTTCTGGGTACCGTAGTTGATGATCGATGAGATTAGACTTCCAACAAAGAAGCATGAGAAAAAAAGACCGAGCACGCGTGCTCGTCGTCGTGGAGGTAGTAGTTCGCCCAGGAGTGTAGATGCGGCGCCGCTGCTAATACCAATACCAATACCTATTATTATCCGAGCCACCACGAACATGGCAATATTTTGCGCAACTGCTTGCAGAATGATCCCGATGACAGTTATGACGACAGCGACGTATATCGAGAGACGACGGCCAATATAGTCTGCGATCGGCTGCATGAGGTAGGAACCGAGGATTTGTCCAATCCACATGGCAGCATTGTTGAGGCCCTCGGTGGCTGTGGTGAGGTTGAAGTACTCTGAATACGACGGAAGAATAAGCAGGCCGTTCATGACCGAAGAGTCGTACCCTAGGGTCTGCCAAAAGTCAATAGTGAAATAACGGCAGTGTGAGCACTGAACTAACAGCAGAGTTGACCACGGTCACCACAAGGAGCAAGGGCATGAGCACCCTGTGATCCGTTGGGACCAGCTTGGACACATGGTGGCGCTCAAATTGCACGGACATGGCTGGAGAATCTCGCGACAGATTGATGGCGATCATCGCTCGCATCGAGCATTGAGCCATGTCTTATACAGTGGACTACTTATACCCATGATAGCAACTACGTTCAGACCAAACCGGACTGCCTTGGACTAGGTAGAAATGGAGCGGACGACCCGATGCAGATCAAGGGTTTTCTTCAGCATGCTGCCAGTCTCTTCGGCTTGTCCGAGGTAGGAATGCGCTATCTCGCTGGACTTGGATAAGACACTCCTGTTACTCCAACTTTTCCTTGTATCCTAGGGGCTGGAGAGATTGATAGATAAAGGAAAACGTGCCAAGTAGGACTAGGCGGATGACCCGCTTTCGAGGACACGACGATGATAAGCTATTTAATGTAGGGCTGCTGGTCGCTCGTGCTTGTGGTCTCCCAGTAAGGTCGGGGTCCGAAGATGCCGAGTTTTGATGCACCTTGGCCTGCTTGGGCCGAGTATACTTACAAGGCCGCGGAGGATAAAGATCCGGAGTTTCTAGCTATCAAGAAATCGATCATCGCGGAATACGGCCCTGACGCACTGAGAACAAGTTGGCTCAAGGTCTGTGATGAACTGAAGAGTGTCACCGACGAGATAGCGGAGAAGGGCAACAAGATCATTCCTGTTATCGACACTAAGCAAGTGTTGGAGAAAGGGTTCACACACGATCAACGCGAGGAGATAAGACGGATTGGTACTTTTGTCTGCAGAAGCACTATTCCTGAAGCTGAAGCATCGACTCACTACGACAATCTAAAGAAGTTTGTCGCAGATAATGAAGGCTCAATTAAAGCATGGCCGCCGGAGAGCCCGTCAATGCTGATTCTATACAACTCGCCAACGCAGACTGCACTTCGGACACATTCCAATCAGTTGAAACTCCAGCGCAAGCTGAACGAGTTGTGGCATGACTCGACGGGCGGCAGCTCGTCAGACCCTTTGATCTATCTCGACGGCGTTCGCGACCGGGCTCCGGGGGTGCCATTCATGGGTTTGGGTCCTCATATTGATGCTGGCAGCCTTTGCCGATGGGCCGATCCAACGTACCGTAAGGTATATTCCAACATCTTCTCTGGGAATCCAGAACAGCACGATCCGTTTGATTTGGGGCTTCGCAAGAATGCAAACCAGACATTCTACGAGGGCACTGCCCACTCGCAGGTTCTGCGGACATTCCAGGGCTGGACGGCTCTGACCCCTACGGCGCCGAGGGAAGGGACAATCATGCTGTACCCCAATGTCAAAACAGCCGTCGCGTATATGTTATTGCGGCCCTTCTTCCAACCGCCAGCTGACCCGGAGGATATCATGGACGCGGAGAAGTGGACGCTGGACGAGTCGACGGGATGGTTCCCTGGGACTTTCAAGCCTCAAAGTCAGCGCCTCAGTCGGGCGTCACATCCTCATCTGCGGCTGGAAGAGTGCCTGATGTATGCCCCAGCTATCAAGCCTGGTGACACTGTTTGGTGGCATTCTGATGTGAGTCCTTCTATCTCGGTCTGTTTCGACGCGTGAATGCTAACGGAATGGCACCAGCTTTGTCATGCGGTCGACACCGAGCAACTGGGCAAGGAGAATGCATCGGTCGCATTCATTGCCTCATGTCCCACGACACCAGCGAACCAGGAGTATGCCGTGATACAATTGGAGGCCATCCTGGAGGGTCGTCCTGGTCCAGACTATGCGGAGCGCAACGAGATCGATGAGAGCAACTTGAAAGGATTTGTGGGTCTGGAGGGAATCAACGCCGACGCTCGTGAAGCATACGGGTTCTCGTTATTGCAGAGCAAGTAGTAGCGGTAACAAGAAGAATTCCATGACAACAAGAGAAGGCACGATGGTCACGTGTTAGTGTAAAATGTGGGAAGCGATGGATGGATCTCCTATTGGGTGGCCGGTACGGCCAGCTATCTAGGATACTAATGGATGACTAAGCGAGGTCGACCCCTAGGGGCAGGCGGTGCCGGACGGCAGTATGCTCCGACATAAAAGCAATGTCACGTGGTATGTTCTCTGTGTCGGAGCATACTGCCCTCCGGTACCGCCTGCCCCTACGGGTCGACCTCGCTTAGTCATCATATCCCTATTTAGCAGAGCCCACGGGCACCCCTGAATGGTCAAGCATCTTGGTTCCCACACTCTGTAGATAACTGTGCCGTCACGTGCCTCTGTAATGCCCCTCGTTGTTGATAAACAATCTGACATTTAAATGCGCTGGCACTGCTCGCATCTTCACAATGCCTGCAATTGGGGACTGTAACCATGGCGTCTGTTCTTGTCTTTCAAGGCACTGTCATCCATTCGATTGACTCTGAGACCTTAAAGATCCTGGACAACGCCACTCTTGTTGTTACTGACGGTCGCATCACAGCTCTCCACAAGTCAACAAACGACCTTCCCTCCGATTCCTTTCCTCCCAATGCCTCAATTCACCGTCTTCCTCCTCACGATTTCCTGATTCCCGGTTTTGTCGATACACACAATCATGCTCCTCAATGGCCCATGCGAGGCCTCGGTCAAGGGCTTCACATCCTCGACTGGTTGAACGAGATCACCTTCCCCGTCGAAGCCCGCTTTGCCGATCCTGCCTACGCTACGAGTATCTACGAGCACACCGTCGAGGACTTTCTCCGCCAGGGCATCACGACTGCTTCATACTACAGCTCCCGGCATAGGGAGGGAACAAAAATACTGGCTGAGATATGCCACAGGAAAGGGCAGCGGGCGTTTGTGGGCAAGTGCAACATGGACAGAAATGCTCCAGACTACATCCAGGAGGAGAGCGCGTCCGTTTCATTGCGGGAAACTGAGGAATGCATTCAGCATATCCGAGGCTTGTCCAAAAACGACCACCAGGAGCATCTGGTGAAGCCCGTCGTGACCCCGCGGTTCGCTATTTCATGTACCCCCGAGCTTCTCCAAGGCCTCGGAGAGATTGTGAAGCGCGATGACGCATTGGCAATCCAAACTCACTTTAACGAAGCTCAACAAGAGATCGATGCGACGACGGAGCTTTTCCCACAATTTGCCGGTAGCGAGGCCGACTTGTACGAGAGCTACGGACTGCTGAATGCCCGCTCCATCCTTGCCCATTGCACCATAATGACAGACTACGAGAAGGAGAGGATCCACTCGCTGGATTGTGGTGTTGCGCACTGCCCGATCGCCAACATGACTGTCGGCGGAGGGTTCATGGTTGCGCCCGTACGAGACTTCCTGCGTCGCGGCATCAAGGTCGGTCTGGGCACAGACAGCGGCGGTGGTTGGGCTTCAGGAATGCTTGCTGTCATGCGACAGGCCATGATTGCATCCAATGCCCGGGAGGTCTTGTCAGAAGGTAAGGATAAAGCGCTGTCGTTCGAGGAGACATTTTACCTAGCGACTTTGGGAGGAGCAAAGGTTCTTTGTCTTGAAGATCGCATTGGCAACTTCCAGGTTGGCAAGGAGTTTGACGCGGTGTGGGTCACTACGACTACTGGCTTGCAGTCGGCCATGACACCACGAGAGGATGGGGATTCTCCGCGCAGAGTGTTTGAGAAGTACATTATGACTGGCGATGATCGGAACGTAGCGCAGGTGTATGTCCGCGGCCGAAAGGTTGCCGGAACTAGATAGGCATTTACGATATCATGAATCAATCAAATTTCGGGTCACTCTATTCAAGCCCTCCAATCATTCTTCTGGGTATAATGGGATGAATGAGCTGGAGGTTGTACGGAAGGATCTCGAATATATATATTGGCTGTGGGCAGCCATAACAATCATTCAACATTCTCAGGATACCACAACCGATATTTTCAGCATCGAATCTGGGCCACTCAGATGCGAAACCCAGAAAATAATTTATCAAGATGGCATGTGTGATAATCAATGGTCAAAGTGTCATGATCAGGTGACTGGGTGGCATCGTACAATAGCGCCGCACCCAAGCGTCTCCACGAGCTGCACCTCCCTCTACACATGTCGCAAAAACACTGATCTTCCCAAACACGATGGGCGCCGACGACCTAGCCGGCTCAGTATTCAGATATGCCTTTGTTTCGCTCGCAGCCGGCGTCGGGCTATACGCAATCCTACTGGGTCTACTCACGACGCCCACATTCCAATCGCACGTTGTTTACCTGCATGCAGTGCAGATGACATGGTTTAAGGACCTCAATATCCCCGAGACATTTGGATTCCTCAAGAACCAGGTTACGCCCTTTTCAATCAAGACGCCTGATAACAAGGAATTGTACGCCTGGCATATCCTGCCTATCGAGCTGTATCGCAAGAATGAGCTGGCGCTTACGGCTGAGCCTACGGGGTTTGTTTCGGATATTACCTCGCGACATGCGCTTCAGTTGCTTCGCGATGACCCTGATGCGCGACTTGTGATCCACATGCATGGTGCTGGGGGGACTGTTGGGTCGGGGCACCGTGTGCCTAATTATCGTGCCTTGTCTGCTGGGCATCCGGGCAAGATTCATGTGCTGACGTTTGACTGGCGGGGGTTTGGTCGGAGTACTGGTCAACCGTCTGAGGCTGGACTTATCGCGGATGCGATTGCTGTCACAAAATGGGCTATGGATGTCGCCGGTCTTCCGGCTTCGCGGATTGTGCTATTTGGGCAGTCGATGGGGACTGCTGCGACTGTTGCCGTGTCTCACCACTATGCCGCTCAGTTACCCCCTACCGTCTTTGCGGGGACAGTCCTCGTTTCGCCGTTCGTGAATGTTCCAACGCTCGTTTCTACGTATCGAGTCGCAGGAACTATTCCTATTCTGTCGCCACTCGCTCGATTCCCAGCTTTGTTCGACTATCTGCTGCGATTTATCAGGGACAAGTGGCTTACCAATGAGCGGATCACCCAACTTGTTCGTCTTAACGAGGTCAACGAAGAGAAGTACCACTTGACCATTATTCACGCTGAGGATGACTGGGATATCCCATCGCATCACACTCAGCTTCTCTTTTGGCATGCGGTGAACGGATCTGTACCGGTCGGAGTGACCTTTGACGACCTCGAAGAGAAGAAGCTAGAGACCCGAGTGAACCTTGGGGCAGCGGGAACCATTATGGATTGGCGGACGGATAATGGAGTTATTCGCGAGGAGCTACTGAAGACAGGCCTGCATGATGTGGTTATGGGATACCCGATTGTTACCATGGCAGTTATGCGTCATTTCGAAGCCGCTGATCCGTCGTTTTCGCTATGATTGTGTACACTGTAAATCGACCTCGCAGGATGGACATATCGAAGAGAGAGCAGAGGAATCGAATTATTTTTGAGCGATATAGATATGGGTCCCAATGCGCGACAACGATCTCTTTCTGAGGATGCACTTCGTGGAGAGTGGGTTCCGAGCCCGAAATATCACTTGCAGCCCTCAAGTGGCTTTTCCAAGGTAAGGGTTTTCCGCAGATTATGGGTATTTCCTAACTGTTGAAAGACTTTTACGCTCCCTGGGCTGTCGGGATTACGCCTCATGACGACCACTTCGCGCAGATGGACGACACCAAGCACGCAGCGAGGCAGAAGCTCGTTAACAGCGTCTACTCGATGTCAAATGTCTTAGAGTGTGAAAGGTACATAGATGATTGTATCGATTTGTTCATAGAGAAGATGGACAGGTTTTCAAAGACGAAAGAGAATATTGACCTGGACAAATGGGTCCCTGGGCAAATGGGCGGACGGAAAAAGTACACGGTCCGATCTGCTCTACAAGTTGTTCAAGGTGCAAGAGACTAAAGATGATTTTGGAACTCGCGAGATCAATCTGTGGTAGCAATGTAAGTCAACCAGCCAGTCACGCCATACCACCAACTCTAATCCGCCATCTATAAACGCCGGCAGCGACACGACAGCGATTGCCATTCGCGCAGTGTTTTACTATCTCATGAAAAAACACCCGAAGCATACAAGAACCTCATGGCGGAAATCGATGGAGCTACCGTGACGGAAGACTGAGCCCAAAGATACAATACAACGAGGCCCTTAAACTCCCCTACCTGGTCGCTTGCATCAAAGAAGGAATGCGTATGCACCCAAGCATGGGTCTTATAATGCCCCGATACGTCCCAACCGGAGGAAGAGTTATAGCAGGCAGTCTATACCAACAGGAACAAAAGTGGGTATCAGCGCACCAGTGCTTCACTACAACAAAGATATCTCTGGACATGATGCAGATATCTTTAACCCGGCCCGGTGGCTGCGAGACTCTCAAGCGGCAGCATAGATGGACCGGCATATGCTGTATTGGGAAGAACGTTTGTTCTCGTACACCCTGGAAATTCGTCTGATAACTCACAACGTCTAGGTAACACTTGCCGAAATGCACAAGATGATACCACTGCTATTGAGAGAGTACAGCCTGGAGCCGAGCGACCCACTGAAGGAGTGGAAGACTCACAATTACTGGTTTAATAAACAGACGGGCATTCATGTCAAGGTCACTGCACGACAGCATTGACTGGCAGCCTCGCGATCAGCGCAACCCTACGCGACCATTGGATGGAGATGCTGCCATAGTAACAGCCACTACGCTTGTGTCGATGATTCGTGTCCGCTCGCTTGGCTACTGTTCGGGGCCCCCATGCGGCTCAACATTC
This sequence comes from Aspergillus stella-maris, assembly GCF_047715825.1. Lineage (NCBI taxonomy): Eukaryota > Fungi > Ascomycota > Eurotiomycetes > Eurotiales > Aspergillaceae > Aspergillus > Aspergillus stella-maris. The sequence continues at coordinate 58,401 of NW_027396863.1, read as the reverse complement.
TACTACCGTATGAATAACGCCCACCCTGAAGTCTCTAGTGCCACAACCAGCACCATATCGAAAAAAAAGATTAATGGTTATGGCAGCTGAACTACTGAGTAATATAAAGACAGTGAGGAACGGATTGCCGGAACTCATCCTCGAGCACGAGCGAGTATACCTGATCAGGGAATGCCATGAGCTGATTGGCGCGCTCGAACGTCCGCGAGAGGCAGTAACGCGTATTATGCAGGCGGTATGACTTTCACCCGATTATTGAAGATATAATTCCTAATGAACTATATACTCAGGTCTACCCTGTAGCTGCCCTGACCACAGCCATCGAAATGGGGTTGATTGACGCTACTGTTCGGGCGACTAGTGATGAGACACCCATCACCATCAAACAACTAGCGAAGGCGACTTCTGCGGACCCGAACCTGATCAGTAGAAATCCCTTATCTACTTTTATACATAGTGTGCTAATGAAGGGCTAGTTCGACTGATGCGGGTACTACCCGGTATTCGGGTGTTCAGAGAGGTCGATGCAGCTACGTTTCAAGTGACGCCTCTTGCCAAAGCCCTCGCAACTGATCCAAAATTAAAGGCCAAAGTTATTCATCTGTAAGTACTAGGAGCATGAATCAATGAAGTTGATTGTGCATTGACCTCTATTGGAAGTGCTTCTCATGCCTCGGCTGCCGCTGCCATACCGGAGTTCCTTTCGGGGAATGGATACTCGAATCCTGACGATGCGTTAGATGGTCCGTTTCAGTACGCGATGCGGAGCAACATGCATTACGTGGACTATGTGGAATCAAAGAAACGTTTGAACAATGCTCTCAACACCATGTTATATAGCGAACAAGCGGAAGATGGTGAGGAGGAGGAAGAAGAGGAAGAAGAGGAAGAGACAGGAGGAGAAAGGAAAGAAGAAGAGGAGGAAGAAGAGGAGGAAGATGGCGATGAATGTGCCAGAGAAGAGAAATGGTTCGATTATTATCCTGTGAGAAATCGGCTTCAAGTCTCCTCTCCGCAAGACCTGTTACTGGTTCACTTTGGTTCAAATTCAACAACGGAATGCCCAGAGTTCAGGCAACGTTTCCTCGATTTGCAGGGCCTGGTTGTCTGGCAAGAGCCATCTCCCGTCATTCGACAACACCAAGATGGCGTCCCACCTCTTCCACTCATCAAGAATGCTAAAGCATACTACACTCGGCCATACTTTGAGGACCTGCCGGACCGGCAGCTCAAAATGGTCCTAGAGCGGATTCGGGATGTCATGGCCGACAACTCGGTCCTGCTTGTTGCTGATGACAATCTCCTTCCCGAGTCTGGAGTTAGGATAACTGAAGCTTGGTCGGATATGCAGATGATGGCTACGTACTCATTGACTTGGAGAACGGAGAGACAATTTAGAGCCCTGTTCGACTCAGTAGGGCTTGAGGTTATTGGAATATGGAGGCCGAAAACTTTCGATCCCACGTTTGCGGTGCGCCATAAGGCGCTGTTTGAAGCTGTCAAGCGTTGGCAATTATTCAAATATCTTCCGTCACTCATATATACAATCAAGCAGAGGTTTCATGTCTCAATGACAAACTCAAGCAGTAGTCTCCTGAACATCCCCCAAAACAACCAACTTCAACTTGTCCGCCTGCAAAAACTTATTCTCATCCTCCTCTACAACCTCCTTCGTACTTGGCTCCATTCTTTTCGCGAAGAAAACCTGCATGGCCTTCTCATCAGAAAAGGTCAACTCCGTAATACAATCATAGGTAAAATCCTCCTGATCCCCAAGAACAGCAGCAACAGGGTAACTCCCGTCTTCACCAGGCGAAGGACGCGCAAGATAAAGCCGCCGATGAGAAAGTGGAAACAGGTCGCCGGCTAACTCCTTGATGAGAGGCACGTGGACAGTCTCGTAGTGGGTTTTGAATTCGGCTGGGGTTGTGCCCGGTTTGCGGGTGACGTAGAGGAGGGCTTTAAATGGCATTTTTGGTTCGATTTGGATTGTTTTTGGGGGATGGATTATGTTGTACGGATGTTGGGAATTGGGCTGGATTTATAGATGGTCGTGTGGTTGGTGAAGCTATACAATGAAGGAATAGTCGGTGCAGCCAATCATCACTTAACCCTACATTATCCTTGCGCCTCAGCTGAACTTCAACACAGTCAGCAACCAGGACACAGACGTCTTGTCAGGGACATGTGAGTCTGTAAGACTAGTTCGTCACTTATGCCCTGTTCAGTCATGTCCCACAGGTTTTCCTTCGCCCTGCCGACACTGAAAGTCTCGATCCAATAATGCAGATCATCAGCCCGAATCTGACCAACACCATGGCGATCCCTATCCACATGCATCGTACCTGTCCCCTGCATTGGACAGGGTAGGTTGATCGGGACACGAATCTTGGATGGGATGGGCAGATCTACACTGACCATCTCGGCCAGACTTTGCAGAATGGATGGTGATTGTTGACTTCATGGGGTTGTGGGTGAATTCTTGCCTATAAAGGGTCCACGTACCCTTCCCTAGCCGGAGAACTTCTCTGTCACCTCCAGACTTAAATCAAATACAACCATCAAAATGCAATTCTCTCTCAGCCTCCTCGCCATCCTCGCTGGCAGCGCCGCCGCCCAGTTCTCTTCCTCTGCTACACCCTCTCCCTCTTCCTCGGCCGCTGTTCCCTCCGCAACCCTCAACCCCGAAGACTACGACTGCATCATTGCCGACCGCGGCTGCACTTGGGAGAAGACGGAGTACGGCTATGGCTCAGACTACTGCGGGTCGGCGCCCTACGAGCCCTTCCAGGTGCTAAACACCGGTGACATCGTTGTTGCTGTTGCAAAGAACGGTACTGCTGCCGATGGCTGTCTCGATCAGACGACCGGTACTTGCTGCAAGGCTCTGGCGGAAGATCCTTGTAACCGTGGCGAGAAGTACTTGCAGTGCAAGAAGCCTCAGTAAGGGGAACTTGGTAAGTCTCCGTTCTGAAGGACGGGCGATGGTTTGGCTAATGGACACCCTGTTATTAAGTTTTGTCCAAGTTGAGCTCGCCGTCAGCATGAAAAGCACCGACCCTTAGAGAAAAGTGAAGTTCCCAATAGGATTTATAGGAAGTGAAGATTAGATATGCAGGGCAATTCCCAGCTTCAATGTCATTGCTTTGCTTTTCGTGGCAAATTAATGTGTAACCGTAGATTGTCAATTTGTCCACCGTGAGGCAATGGGCTCCTTCCTCTGTGCTAGTCCCAATACTCACGCTCTTCGCGATCCCTGGTTTCCGTGTCCGCCCACAAAGATATCATCCATCTATAAAACGCCGGTCAGTAGTCAAAAGTCCGTAAGACTGAAATAGGCAAATGTTCCTACTCATCGCTCTCGTCCTCCTCCACGTCCTCTCTGACGTCCTCCCACCCGTCATCTGATTGCTGCTCTTCGCCCTCTTCAGCGTACTCCTCACGCAACATGCTCAGCAGCTGCAGTAAGGCCTGCGAGCGAGCAATCTCGTCCGCCGGCAGCCGGCTTTGATCGGCGTCTCCGGATCGCCCTTCCGCAAGAGCTGCTCCTTGTGCTATGTGCATGTCGCGGCCACTGGGTGCCATACTCAGGATTCGGATAGTCTTTGTCGGGAAGATGCGTGCGGGGCCTTCATGGTGGTTGGCGTCGGGGGTATTGGCAGGAGGCTGTCGACGGCCAAGTGTCTGTAGAGATTAGCTTGAACAATATGTAACCGTGATATTGCACTTACAGTGTAGGTGCTCATGATTGCGTCGTCGTAAAGTGCCATGAAACTGACTGGTACTGCGAGCTGCGGCATGGAGCATGTGAGGAAGGAGTACGAAGGGCGCGGTTGGCTGTCAACCTCCTGGATCCGATTTTCATCGTCCAGGGAAACAACATAGACTCGATCTTGAATTTCAAACATCAGCCGATGGTTGCGGACCGACAACCAACCGCCGAGGTCAAACGTTGACCCGTCGGATTCACACTCTATCATCGCACTGCACTCTGCGAGTTGGGATTGTCCACGAAGGGCCCTGCGCCAGTCGGAGCAAACGAAAGTGCGGCCAGCGCGGGAGACACCGACGAACAAGTCACCATTTATCATTCCCGCTCCCCATTCATCTTCGCCGTTTCGGACATGTTCCGGATCCTCCGGTGGCGGCAATGGGCCTTTTCGCAGCTTGATCGGTACGAAATTATCGACGGTTGGTGGGCTTGGAGATGAGTACTGGCTGACCGGATCACGTTGTGCCAATCCCGCGAGTCGCGTACTCGCTGCATCGAAGTTTTCTTTGGGAGGACGAATATGGTATGTCGCGATGCAGTCTGACGGCTGCAGTATGCCCTTGAACTCTCCTGACTTCTTATCGTATGCATGATAACCTCGCGGTCCCATTGAGTATATCACGGTATCGGCGCTCTGATCGAGGTGACCGACGGCTTCGTGCTCGATCTGGAGGTGGGTTATTCTCGTAGGTGGTCGCTTGGTCATGTCGTAAACGAAGCCTTGGCCTTGGGTCGAGACCACGCAAAGGGTCCAATATGACAGCTGGAAGCCTCTTGTCTGGCAGTCATGGTCCAAAATCGCGATTCGACGGAACTCTCCTCGAGGTGCGTCGTCCACATCGGCCTGCCAGACTTCGACGGCATCTCCCTCGCGGTCAAATACGACCATTCCATCTTGGTATTCCAAGTGTGCGTATGGGCGGACGGCGTGTTCGTTGTCGGTGTCGAGTGTGGAGGGAAGGCGCCATAGCAGGCGACCGGTGTCTATATCGGTGACATTGAACCCACCGGCGTGGGAGGTGGATACAATGAATCGACGCTTCAGGTCGGCACGAAATCGCCAAACGGGGTCATTTCCGACTTGTAGAATGCGCTCGCGGCTAACCGGGGTGGGGGTTTCCCAATTGTGGGCAAGAAGGGTCTGTCGTTCGCAAAACTGCTTGCAAGAGGTCACGTCGTCAAACCACCGCGATAGGGTAGGGTTCGGGGGAGAGGAGGATTTAGAGAGGGCAGAGTAGATGGCGTCCTGGTGGGTGAGGTCGATGAATTGGTGCCAGGCCTTGGAGACAGCGGTCAATGCAGCGACGGTGGAGAGCGAGGCAAACTCCAAGACGCGCAAGACCAGTTCGGGCGGGAGAACTGTAAGGGGATCGGCCACGGGCGAGTTGTTTTGCATATCCGAGGGCAATTGGCAGGAGTACAAGATGAGGGGTGGTGGAGGGGACAGAGAGCAGTGCAGAGCAAAGACAGAAACGTGATGACGCAGTGGCTGAGGTAAGCAGAGTTCGTGATGCCTCGGCTATTGCCTAATTAGGAAGTACTGCCCGCTGTCATTTCTTTGTCTTGTCTTCTCCTCTTTTCCTCTCTGTCGTCCTTTCTTTTGCTTTCCTTTCCTTCATACTCTTCTTTCAGCATCGCTTCATTCCGCTCTATCGTCATGAACAAGCAGATTGTCCTCCATGCCCGCCCCACCGAGGCCATCGATCCCTCGCTCTCCTCAGGCACATTTCGCCTACGGTCTGTCGAACGACCCGATAAGGTGCCTGCAGACAAAGTACTCGTTCGGGCTCACTACCTCTCGCTCGACCCGACTATGCGCGGATGGCTTTCTGCTCGACGCTCCTACATTGCCCCCGTCGAAGTTGGCGCTGTGATGCGCGGACCCAGTATGTCCCAGGTGATTGAAGTAGGAAGTGGTCTCACGTCAAAGTACCAAATTGGTGATTGGGTTTACACATGGGCTGGGTGGCAGGAATATGCTCTTGTTGGTGAATCAGAAGCCGAGAAGATCCCAATTCCCGCTGAAGGTCGCCCCACGGACGTGCTGGATACACTAGGCATCACGGGGTTGACAGCATACTTTGGCATGCTGGACGTCGGTGAACTCCGTGCGGGCGATACGGTCGTTGTATCTGGTGCTGCAGGAGCAACTGGCATGGTGGCTGGTCAAATCGCCAAGATCAAGGGGGCCAAGCGAGTCGTTGGCCTGGCTGGCACAAAGGACAAGTGTGACTTCCTTGTCAACGGGTTAGGGTTCGATGTTGCCATCAACTACAAGGATGCCAACTGGCGCGACCAGCTCAAGGATGCTACCCCGGACCAAATCGATCTCTACTTTGACAATGTCGGTGGGGATATTTTGGACGCCTGTCTTGCCAGAGCTGCGCGCAACGCCCGCTTCGTCATCTGCGGTGCCATCAGCCAGTACAACACCAAGAAGCCAAAGGGTCCTGCGGCATTCATCAACGTTATTGTATGTCCCCTCACCAGCCGTCAATATCCTTGTGCTAACTTATCTGCAGTCTCAACGCATCACGATCAAGGGCTTCATTGTCTTTGATTACCGACCAAAGTATCACATTGCGCGAGAGGAGCTTTCCGGCTGGCTGGCCCAGGGGAAGCTTGTTCGCAAGGAGCATATTGTGTCGGGCGGTCTTGAAGCTGCTCCCCAGGGCCTCGTTGATCTCTTTGCTGGTAAGAATACCGGCAAGATGATGATCGAGATTGCCCCTGTCAGTGAGGCCATCGCGCCCAAGGCCAAGCTATAATCACATCAACTTTTCTAGCGACTGCATATACCCGTCTTACGACTCAATCTGAAGAGTCCTTGTAGTAGTTTCTGAACATACATTATATGTGTTATTCAATTACATCTCTGTGCAATTTATAACTATCAACATGGGGGGTGTTCATGGTGTTGGAAGTTCCCGGCATATTGTTCAATCTCCGTCAAGACTATGCACATTAATAGCCAAAAACTTATTGTTCCTCCTCCATAGCTCGCTTGAAGACAGCTTGGAATCTCGACTCGGCGTGCGCCATGTCAATCTTTGCTGCTTCACTCCGTAGTCGCCCCGACCTGTTCTGAACCTGCTCACGCAAGGAAGGCCAATCCAGCTCTGTAAACTCTCCGTTTTTCTTGATAATCTTGCCATCAACAAGTACAGTATCAATAGTCTTGGGCGAACTATGAAAGACGATGGTCGCAACTGGATCCAGAATAGGCACCGTCTCGATATCATCGCAGCGCCATAGAACGAGATCAGCCTTCTTCCCAGCCTCAATTGACCCGATCAATGAGTCCAACTGCATTGCTTCTGCACCCCCTAGTGTTGCCATACGAAGCACATCCGCTGCCTTCCGGTTTAAATCCCGTTGCACAGCCTGATCATAGCCATGTCCATACTCCCGCGCGCGCTGAACCTGCAGAGCCAACCTCATTTGCGCAACAAAGTCATTACCCTGGTTAGATGTAATATCCAGCCCCAAGCCACAGCGACATCTGGCGTCACTTGCTTTCCAAACAATAGGATATCCCATTCCCATTTGAATCTCTGTGTCTGGAGTTCCGATGATTCCGGCCTTTGCTCGGCGAACAGCATCGATTTCCTCATCTGTGAACCAGACGCCATGGCTGAAGACTAGATCGGGGCCCATTATGCTCGCGTCTTCCAGCTGCTGGACAATTTCGGGTTTTGGCTCGCCGTCTGAGACCACGGAGGCGTGGACTGTTGTTATGCGAGGGTTAAGTTTGCGGGCATCTCGTAGACCCTGGACGTTTTGTTCTGGGGTCAGGTTCGTCGGGTCGTCTAGTGCGACTCCGAAGGTGAGTAGAGCAGTCTCGAGATTGTTGTCGGGGAAATATTTGTTTCGAACACGAAGAGCGTCATCGAGCCGTTTTGCCTGGTCGAATGTATTGTCCGCAACACTCTCCGGTATACCAGGCACGATCGGGTTGGGGTAGAATCCATAGCAGAACGTTCCCCTGATACCTACCTCCTTCAATCCGGCAACCGCTGCGTCGGCGTGCTCGGGCGAGTTGACGACGTGGCAGTGGTCGAGCACGGTTGTAACGCCATTATTGAGAAGGCTAAGGCCTGCCGCATAATTGGCAATGCGGACATCTTCGGGAGAGTATAAGCTTCCGTAGACAGTTCGCAAGTGACAGGCATAGCCAAAGAGAGACCAGTCTGCTGTGAGGCCGCGCAGAAGATGCTGCCACAGGTGGTGGTGGCCGTTGACGAAGCCTGGGGTCACAATGCAATTGCTTGCGTCGATTATGGTAGTACTAGTGCTAGGGCTGAGGTTGGGCAAGGTAAGATTGGGAGCGACCGATTTGATGTACGAGTGCTCGATGAGGATATCGTGGTCATGCAGTACTTGATTGCGTGGGCTGACTGGCAGCACAGTAGCGCCCTTGATGAGGATGTATGATGCTGCCATGTTGTATGAATTGTGTACGAGCAAGAAGCAACATGTTACATTCAAGCGAGGCTGGATATAGAAGTCTTTAAATACCATGACGTCGACGCTGGGCCTCCTGCAGAAGGACACCACTCAGCATCCATTCTCAGCATCTCTTGGCAGGGATCCGCTGTCTACCGGAAATTAAAGTTATAATATCTGTAAATATTCATCACCATGCAAGGGAAGGAGCAGCTTTCGTCGTGCCTGCCAGTTTAGTCTGTATCGATTATGGAAAGAGCGACCACCTGCACTGCACCTTCCATTTTTATGAGACGTGGAACCTCTAATTAGGAAGGCTTGATTGACTCCAGTATTCATAGGGAAGGCGCAGATGAGGGTGATGTGCATGTGCTGTTGTATACAAGGAGCTTACTGCAGGTGGCGACAAGGCAAGCCCTGGAATATTGGTTGTCCAGGATAATGGCACTGGATGCCATCCATCTTTGGCAAACCGAAAAGAGGAAAATGCTATCGTTTTTGTTGAGCTTGAGATTTCTTGAGCACAGATCTCCTATACTTCGTATGCCTCACTTTCTGGCTGACAGGTGGCAGCGGGACATTAACCGGGGATTGTCCGCGTACCCTTTTCATGCCGGTCCACGAATCGCGGGAATATTTTGCGGCAGGTACATGAACCATCCATGGATACACGCAGTGGCGTCGATGCATCGTGCGCTCTGAGTCGTCCCGAGAGTTATCCGATATCTCTACCCATGGTTCGGTTCGGTCCTCCAACGGCTAAGTCGGAGCATGGCCATTTTTTGAGGTCTCCATACTCCTTTTATTCTATCTCTTTTTTTCTTCGGACCCACCGTTTCCTGGCGATTGTGGCAAGATCAGGGGTTCTCAATATAAGTTGATGGCAGCCCAGATGAACTTCGAGAGCAACGACCAACCCCGTCGCCATCATGGCTGACCATGAGGCTCAACAGACACCGAGGCCATCCCTCCCTGGCCACGAGGATGGAAACGAGAAGACTGCCGTCTCATCCAGTGTGGCCGGGCTCTCCGAGCCGTACTGCATCACGAGCACCCGTGGAAAGATCTTCATCATCTCCTTGACAAGCATAGCGATGGTTATCACGATGATCGCAACCAACATTGTGCTGCCCGTACTGCCTATTCTCCAAAGGCAGTACAATGTGTCGACAACTCAGATGAACTTACTAGTCACCGTATTCTCGCTTGTTCAAGGCATAACCCCGGCCTTGATGTCTTCGCTCTCCGATCTCCAAGGACGACGCATAGCCTGGGTAGTCACTCTCCTGATCTATTTTCTCGCGAACATTGGGCTCGCGCTGCAGGACAGCTACGTCGCCCTGATTGTTCTGCGATGCCTGCAAAGCCTTGGCAGCAGCTGTGCCATTCCCTTTGGATTTGCTGTTGCTGCCGATATCTCGTCTCCAGCAGAGAGAGGTCGGTATATTGGCCCCTTGCAAGGGAGTGTTATGGGTGCATTCGCATTTGGCCCGGTAATCGGGGGCCTTTTGGAACCGAACCTAGATTGGAGGAGCATCTTCTGGTTCTTGGCCATTGGAAGTGGTGCGGCTATGCTTGCCTACGTCTTAATCATACCTGAAACTGCACGCAATATAGTTGGCAATGGATCGATCCAGCCAAGCAGTTGGTGGAGGAAGCCTATGCTGCAGAGCCTCCGAGAGCAGTTGCAGCCGAGCCTTGAAAGCTTCTCTTCAGAGCAAGACGACGCGAAGGATTTGAAGCAGGGAGGTGTTAACTTTGCCAAGATTGTCAGGGCCTTTACTATACTCGCCGAGAAGGACGCATTGATCCTTGTTATCTTTACGAGCCTGTTCTACTCGGGTGTGACAGCCATGTGGGCAACAACGGGCAGTCATTTCAGCCGCTTGTACAACCTCAATACGCTGTCGGTTGGATTTTCCTTTCTGTAAGTACTTCTCACCGGGTTATTCCATGCAGCTGCTCCCGTCTAACATTGTCATAGGCCGTACGGAGTTGCAGGATGCTTCGGTTCCGTGATCAGTGGAAGGCTACTCGACCTCAATTATCGAAGGATCCAGAAAAGCCATCAGAAGGCCAAGGACTGCGAGTTGAAACCGTACGAGCCCACAGACTTTCCATACGAGGCCGCCCGGCTTCAAGTCGCCATTCCGTGGGCGCTTGTGGCGGCATTGTCATTCATCACATACGGCTGGGTCATGCAGACCAGACAATCGCTTGCGGTTGCCTTGACTCTACAAGGCTTCATTGGACTTAGCGGAACACCGTTGTTGGGCGTTATCTATACGCTTCTTATTGACCTTTACCCGACGCAGGCTGTAGCCACACAGGGTGCAGCTGACCTGGTCAGATGTTGGCTCGGTGCTATCTTTGCTGCTGTGATTGACTATATGCTTTCAAGTATGGGCTGGGGATGGTCCTTCACGTTCTTTGGTCTTGTTATGCTTGCGGCATTGCCGTTCCTTGGACTTTTGTATGTGCGCGGACACGCGTGGAGGAGGGCGAAAGGCACCGATACGAGGTCTGATTCAACGAGTGATACAGAATAAGCTATGAGCATTATCTAATAAAACACATCAAATCACAAGTTCCTGATCAGTCAAACCCACATACGCCCAAGTCAAAAACCTGAACGCGATCTTCATCGTAATGGAGGAGTCAGATGCAGTACTCGAGTAGTGGTGAAAGTCAGTGCTATCCCGTAAACGCGGCATCTTGAGCTGCCGACATGCCGTCGACCAGTTCTCCCTTCATCAAAATTGTTTGCCAAGTCCATGGCTCACCTTGAAGAGGCTTCAGCTCTATGAGAATCCACAACTTGGCAGTCCACATGGCGCCGTCCAAGCCACCTCAATCCGCCCTCTACTGAATCAACAGCTGTTTGGCTAATCAATGGAGCTGCTATTGGCACGGTTCCTTTTGTTATCGTTTGGAGTAATATTAGCTGCATTTATACGGGATGGAGCTTCGGAATGTAACCCTAAGTCAGATGAAGCTCAACCTTGACTACTTGCCAAGGGGCTGCCAAGATAGCAAATAGACGAAGCTAAGCATGATCGCTGTCTTGAAAGTAGCCGTGCCTGGCTCGTTGTATCTAAAATGTGAGCGCCGGCTAGTTAGCCTTGCCCTGCCTGCGAAGCGCCTACACCACCGTCCCTATACCTCCAATACCAGCTTTTGTGATTTAAGGCCTCACGGTGTTTATGCTATGCATTGTGGAAATTATGTGTGGGGATCATAGCGAGCTGCATACCTCCAACGGTGCTGTTTTAACGCAGCTGAAACAATCCACTGGGGGCTGTGGAGAGGAGCCCGGGTCAGGATCCACGGGGACCTTTGAGCCAGTTCGGTCGTCGAAGCTCATAATTTGTGGGGACGACGAGCAAATGAATACTACCTACATTTGTATATGGGTTTGAAGAAACTCTGCTCTTGTATTTGTACCACCAATGTTGGTAGAGGGAGTCGGGAGAGGGACTACACCGTGGATCAAGACGGGACAAATACGAACTGGCAGGCGTTGAGTGACCTGGTCCGTGATTTTGCACTGCAGAGTACAGAGCAATCCACAGTTTTGGGGACAGAGTGGGCTGCTGTTACACCTGGCAAACATGAATAGCCTTTAGCACTCGCCAGGGGAGACGGTAGCAATTCAAGCGAACCGCGCTCTCGGAGCCTGGACCTTCCCGGGTAAACTCTGTCGTCGGACTGTTTGAGGCTCCGATGTGCGAGCACGTTTGTGTCAGGAAGCTATGTGTCGATCATAGGAGGGCGTTAGCGAGCTCGTAGGGATCAGCTCGGCAGTTCTCCGTCTTCCAGGGTTTCTGCGACATGTAGACCACGTTTTGTATCTTGAGTCGATGGCTAAAGCTTATCCTAGTATTTATCACCGAGTGCCTGTCAAACGGGGGCAGTCTTCTTGATCGCTTTCGTCTTCGTTCTCGCTTGAAGGTGCTCGGGACGTCTGGCGTTGAGCTGAATCGAGTCAAAAATCTGTAAGCTGACGGAAGTAAATTGGCGATTGACATCAGAATCCTCGTGTTCGTGCAGCTTGCCACAGGCTGTAGCGGGGCGCTCACAGCCTGTGTGATCGGTGGGTTCAACAAGTACCTCCTTACATCACCGGCAAAGAGCTCTGGATAAGCAGTCGTAGGGAAGCGACACATTCAATGAGAGACCATGCTTGGCAAGACTAGCTAAGGAATGGGCTGCGGGTGAGCAGCGTCAGCGAAAACATCTAATATGTGATACGTAGGAGGTTGCGCCAACCCCTCCAGCACCATTTGGGGGCCCTAAAATGGAGCCATGGCTAGCCCTACCCCAATGAGAGGCCCCGGGGGTGTACGTGGAGCAGTTCCCATAAACCCCAAGGACCCCAAGCAGGGCAAGCCTTCTTACGTAGATCGCGGGCCGTGATAACGAGTCCGCGCGCCTGAATAACTGTCATATAAGCCTAGACCCTATCGGCTTGGACGTCTAGGCAACAGCCACCCCTGGTAATAAGAGCGACTACTATTCAGCTAGAGTTTCTTCCGTCACATATTTATACTCACACGTAGAAACCCTTTTCTCTAACTACTGCCGGTAGCTCAGATGACTGATATTGCACCCGCGCCAAGCTCGCGTCGTCGACAGCAAAATGCCCTGGCCTGTGAGGAGTGTCGTGCTCGGAAACTGCGCTGTGACATGGGAGAACCCCAGTGTGCCACCTGTGGCAACCTGGGCATTCCTTGTATCGTCAATACAGCTCGTCGACCACGTGGCCCTAGGAAAGGGCATGTTAAGATTCTCAAATCTCGCATCTGTCTGTACCCACCTGGCGATCGAGCATTAAAGGAAACCTCTCACTAATTCGACGTACGCAAACCAGCAACACTCGAGCGCCAGCTGAGCGATAAGGCAGAGGCCCAGGCGAGGAGAGAACAAGAGGGCGAACTAACGACAACAGCTCAACCGGCACTTACCGCAGAGAGCTGCTTGAATTTGGACTTAGGTGAAGGGGCTCTTGGTGGAATCAGCCGTGACCGTTCGCTCAGCTTACCAGTCGACTACAACAACAACTTGATAGAAGCACAGCCCTTTGAGTTCCCTGCATGGCCAACTCCAATGCCCGCCGTGGACCTAGATACTGAGTGGAGCAGGCAGATCGAGGCTCTGCCCGACTCTGCATACTTTTTATCTACACTGTCTCTACCGGGCGATATTCCGAACTCCACACCCACAGGCCCTATGGACATCGGTATGCAACCACTAGAGTTGGAACCCCCGTCGGGCGTGGGATCCCCACTGCTGGCCGGCCCGTCTCCAGTGCAGATGTCTGCCTTGGAACGTGCAGATTTGTACGTGCCCTAAAACTCCCCACGTCACATTGGACGATCATGCAGCTAATCCTTAGGCACAGAGACGACGTCTTCTTCGAACGCGCTTACATGTTTGCGCCCATAGTGCATCAACAACGTTATTACGCTCGCTCGGCTCGGGAGCCAGACATGGGTGAGCCGTTTATTTGCCTGCAGCATGCCATGCGGACGGTGGCCGCGTCAATGTGTAGCCAATTCAAGGGCATTCTACCTCTACTGTGTGGACACGCACAAAGTATATTGAACGCATGGGAACAGAAGGTCCCGGACGAGGCCCTTCCCTTTGAGCTGGTGCAGGCGCGCCTTCTCTTAGCCATATATGAGATCCTTAAAACAAATCCTCGAAAAGGGTGGATCAGCGCTGGCCGCTGTTTCCATCTTGTCCATCTCGTCAAACTAGACGAAATAGATAACCCAAGATCTTGGAAAACTTCCACACTGTCTTGGGTTGAGATAGAGGAACGACGAAGAACCTTCTGGACTGTCTACGCACTCGACCGGTATGCCAACCTCGTCAATGGACTGCCGATAACATTGAACGATCACATGGTAGGTTTTTCAGTATCTTTCAAGGATGTCTTCCGATGTTAGCCATATACTGATATCCATAGATTCTCACCCGTTTGCCTGCTTCAGAAGCAGCCTTTCGACGTCAGCAACCGGTCAAGACGGAGTTCCTCGCTGCCGCTATGATTAGAATCAACGAACAATTATTATCACCCTACGCAAAATCCATAATTATCGTCACAATTTTGGCACGGTGCTTTTCACACCGCAACCAGTGCAAAGTGGAACGAATCATGTATCCATCCTGCGAGGAGTGCCTTGAGCGCCACAGAAAGCTCGAGGCCACCCTCTGTCAAGGGATCCAAGCAACGATGACTGATACCTCGTTGGACACGGAATCAAGCCTTTCCGAGCACATATTTATTGAGATGCTGGCGCAGGCTGCCGTTCTAGTGCTCTTCACTGCGCTAAAATCGGTGCCTGATGACTCGATTCCATATCATGAGACCTGCAGTGGGTATGAGAAGAAGGCTTTCAAAGCCGCAGAAAAAATTCATAGTCTCGCGCAGCACCTGCCGCAGTTGGGCTGCTTCAGGGTAAGATCCTCTTCCTGTAGTTTATGGGGCGTCTCTCACCTTCGCTCCAGGTACACCCTTTCACGCCAATTGCGCTCTTTATCTGTGCCGATTTCATGCGCTCGCCGATGACACTCAGTCCAAACAACGCATCACAATTCAAGACAATGTGTGCTTGTCTGCGGCACTTGGGGCCAGCTAACAATCTGGCTCAAATGCTCGAGATTGAGCTACAGCGGCATCCCGACACGGCTGGCACAGCTCGGGGCTTTTGATTTGCGAACTTGCCAGCCCACTCCATATCATATTAGCAATTTGCCATAGCAACAGATGTAGGAATAGGCGTCTTTGGTATAGCTGGGTGTGATTCTCTAGACTTATCCTCCCATGGGGCTATTGTTGAATCCGTAATGAGAACGATAGATATGCCAAGCTAGAAACGTTACTTTATCTATTTACTCCGACTATTCCCACTATATTCCCGGACATTAACGGCCATCGATGAGCCAATAGCACTCCCAGGCTAAAGTCCTGCGAGAAATACGTCAGCCTGCCGTCTAGGCATGACTGCAATATCCCTGTGGCAATGCTTTGTATGTCCGAATCCTTCAGCTACAGCAGGTCCGAGGGGCGCTATCTCGGAATGAAATGTGAGTCGACGACTAATTCAGCCAGCGTGTCATCACTAAATCCTGCAGATGCATCTCCCCTTGCCACTTTTCGGACTCGGATCAGATATAGTAAGTCCGACTCGGAGATCCGGAGACAAGCTATGTCCGACTCGGGCCGGGATATTAACCCCTTTTGGCACTCCCGCCACCGTCAGTCCGAGGTATATAACAAGAAGCCCTACAAGAACCATCCAATCTCGAGCATCTTGATTCTCAGCAAATCTCAATCTACAAGAACGCATACTATCTCTACAGACTATTCACTTTCAAACTAGCACATCGACTGTCACAAACACCGAAAATGACTCAAACAACTGTCCCTTACACCTCGGACGAAAAGGCCCAGTCGGTCGTCTCCATCCAATCGTCTAACTGGTCTACAACTGAGAAGCCAGCGTAAGTCTTACCTCTGTCTTTAATACCAAGTATCGCGTTAAGTACATGTGCTGACACGGACTCTGCCGATCAGAACCAAAGCCCCCTGCGCCGCCCATGGCCCCTCGCAAACCCCCCACCTCGACCACGAACTCCAACAGCCCTACGCCCAGAGCATCATCCGCGCTCTGACAACCGCCCTCAACGACCTCGCAGACTCGAACAAGTGCACGAAATGCACGATCGAGAATTCCTCCACTCTCCTCACCACTCATGCGCGTGATATTCGGGCAGCGAAGAAGAACGGGCAGTGGTCAAAGGCTGAACGAAAGGCGCTCAAGGCGGAAGTCAAGAGCTCGTTCAAATCTGTGAAGAAGGACGTCAAGGCTTTGTGGAAGGAGGGGAAGCAAAAAAACTAGAATTTCTGGTGTATATGGTGTACTTGGGTGGTTGGTGGATCTGGCGATATAAGGTGGAGTTGGTGTCTGCTTTGGGCTGTATTTTTATTTGTCTGTTTCATGAAATGTTGGGGTAATCTATAATATGTGAGGCTACTCAGGATTAAAGTCAATATGAAAGTCATATCCTTAGTATCTCAAAATAGACTCTCATTTACATCATTGCCTTAGTGACTCGTTGACTGAAATCAAAGCATTTAGCTCATTTGCAAATATAGCTCTATATATGATCAACAACACCAGCGGCACCATTAGTCGCCATTGCAGTCTTCACCCCATTAGTGCCATTTGTTCCATTGACTCCGTTGACTCCCTTTTTCTGGTTGATCAATGGTTCCAGTCTAGCCTTGTACTCCTGAATCGTCTCATCCACCATGGCCGAGTTATCAAAATGCCAAATCTTAAACGACCGATCTTTGACCTCTTCAAAGCAAGATTCTGTCTTGACTCGCTTCGCCGGATCGGCCCACTCGGGCTGCTGGAATAGATCGCAGACTCGCCGACTGCTGTTCACCAGCCACTGAGTTCTTGTCCGGCGCACCTTGTCGTAGACGTCGAATGCTTCTCGTAGGGCCTCGGCTTTGTTGAGGGTGTTTTGCCGGAGTTCCATGGTCAGTTCGGAAAACAATGTGGACAGACACAACGCGTCTTCGACGCCAAATGAGGCGCCGGCACCATGATGCGGACTAGATGCGTGTGCTGCGTCGCCGACTAGACAGACTCGGCCCTTGTTATACTTTGGGACAGGATACTCCCACAGATCGAAAAGGGCCCATTGGTCCAATTCCTCGGGGAAGAGGTCAACGAGGTTGCGGACGGGAAGAGACCAGTTTGCAAGGGCCTTGTAAACGGCCTCGCGTGATGCGCGTGCGGTGGTGGGCTTGTCGACCGGCCAGTCGCCTGGGTCTGAAGCTACCACTGTTGCTCCGACGGTGTTTGTGTTGACGGGGTAGTGGATCAGATGAGCGTTGGGGCCGACGTGCATGTGTTGTCTGAGGGTTCGGTATTCTCCTATCGCAGCTTGGACCTTGTCCATTGGGATCAGGGCGCGGTAGGCCACTTTGTGGGTGTATTGGGGGTAAGAGGCCGGATTGTCTGGGCCAAGTAGCAGCTGTCGCGTTCGAGACTTGATACCGTCGGCGGCGATGACTGTTGTCTTGATGAGTTCCTAGCCAAAAGTATTGTTTAGAGCAACTAGGGTAGACCTACCAGCGTCTGCCTCGACTCTCATTCCATCAGTGAAGTTCAGATAGACTTTATCCGATCCCTCGTCATCCTCAATGGTATCCAGTCTCTTCTGTAAATGCACAACGCCCTCCGGAATCACCTTGACGAGATCATCCAAGAACTGATCGCGACGCACCGTCTCCCATCCCTTCACACCTGCATCCAGCTTACACAGCGGCTTCTGATACATTGGGTCGTCTTGGCTTTGCTGTCCGTACCCATCGATCCATCGCAAATAGGCCTTTGGATCCTTCTGGTCTAGAGAGACGTTGACGGAGCCACCAGAGCGCAAAGCTTTAACAACTGACGGGTTTATCTTCTCCATGCATCGCACCGTTTGAGCCGTGAAACCAATGCCGGCGCCAATCTCGCGGAAGTTTCGCGCTTGTTCGAAGAGTTGGACTTCTATGCCTCGGCGGGTCAGACCTGCGGCGAGGATGAGGCCGACAATACCGCCGCCGACAATGGCGATTGATGGCGTTTCTTGTCCCATTATGACTAGAACTGTGGACTATTTTAGTGAGTCGCCGATCAAATGAGTGTCGTATATTGAGTCGCAGGATTGTCCTATACAGCGAACTGACCATGGGGTAGCTGCTTCGCCTATATACCGATGCTTCATACTGTATCTTATCCAGATGTACCACATGTGCATCGTCAGCCCAAGATTCTGGCTGTGCTTGTTGAAAATTGTAATACATTGATTGGCTTCCCTGGCATTTTGTTTCCCCGAATCGCCCCCTGCAGCATTTTCTGGCTCCACCGTAAGCGCCAATACTATTCCACGTTCTTGTCACTGTTGTAAGGAAAGTCCGAGACAGCTTTACAGGGCTGGATAATTGTCTTGCACGACAGAGGATGATTCAGAGAACGGAGGTCTTCCGAAGCTCGCTTTCCCAATTCAGATTGAAACTGCGCATTCATTCTAATCCATACCGAATAACGCCTTGAGGGGAAAACAACGCCAGCAATAATCACATCTAACCTTATGCCTAACTATCCGTAGATTCTTCAGTCTATATAATGTCTATAACCTAAATCAACCCCTGCTGTCGCGCCAATTCCAATATCTCCTGCACCACCGGTGTGACGTCTCTAGACTTGATAGGGACGCGGTGGTTTCCGCCCCATTCGACTAGCACCGTCGAGCGAGGATCGCAATACTGATGGAGCAATTTGCGGTGGAGCTCTATGTTTGGATCTGCCAGCCCGTGCACGTGTATTGTCGGAATTTGAAGAAAATATGGCGAAGCGTCTCCGAACAGCTCCTGCTCTCTCTCAATTCGCGTCGTGCATTTGGAGGCGTCAACAAATCCAGGTGGCATAGGCAGGTCTGGTTGAAGCCATCTCATCGGTCCTCGTCCAGCGAGGAGCACCGCAAACCGGTAAAGTGGCCTGGCTGCGTGGTTTTCACCACGCCGTATCAGCTCCTGCTGGTTGGCGAGGATACTGGCGGCCAGGTGCGCGCCCTGGCTGAACCCGAGTAGACCAACCCACTCTCCCGTCGCTCCCTTCGAGCCATCTTCAATTCGGGCGGATGCTAACGAGTCTTCGATTTCGCTGATGACTTGGTGTGCATCGAGGGCTGGGTCACTGTCTCGTATCCGCAGCCAGGCCTTGAACGGACCGTAGTCTTTGTATGCGGCGGTCACATCGGGACCCGGTAGTGCTGCAAGGGGCGCCTCTGCGTAAACGAAACGGAAATATGGGCAGAGCAGGCGCTCGAGAACGCGACATTGCATGCGGAAGATGCGCGCGTTGGTCCCACCCCCGTGCAGACAGAGGACCCGGGGGAGGTGGAGAGTCGCCGAATCGCTCACACCAGCTGCCATTCTGGTGTAATGGCTTCGACAGCAAGTTGATCGTGAAGATGATGTTTGTCCAGTTCGGGTCTGCCCTAACAGCTCGTTGGCAAAGCAGACGGCCGAACCGTCAGCGAGAGCGGCCGTTAGGCAGCATCCTCGTGTAGAAGGGTCTTATATGGTTCGCCACATAGAATCACAAGCTTATCTCGGCCCTATCCACCGATCTGCGAGTGCCAACTTGACAGGTGGCGTCCTTCGAGCCCTGATTTCGTCAAGTTGATTTGCTGCTCCGGAGTTACTTTGCTGGCTCTCGGCCTTTCATCCCTTTTGGTCTATTTCCCGACATCTCCGATGACGTCTCCGAAGAGAGTCCGAAGTATAAAGGAGACAACGCCATTGACGCCAAGTACTTTGCCATCGTCTCAAGCTGCAGGATTCTATGGTTTCTTGTACTCTTTCCAACATCAAGAGCGTCACTTACCCTTGATCGGATCTCGAATAGTCACGAACCCACGATGAGCCAAACGACCGACGAGAAGCCCTCCACCCCCGAGACGCCGCCGCAGCCCCCAGCAGCTGCACCAGGAGGCCCTCCTCCACCTCCCAATGGTGGTACACTGGCATGGATGAACGTTCTCGGCAGTTTTATGCTCTACTTCAACACATGGGGCATCCTCAACACCTTCGGAGCTTATCAGACCTACTATGAATCCGGCGAACTCTTTACGGCCAGTTCCTCCAATATCTCCTGGGTGGGCTCGATCGCTGCCTTTTTACTGCTCTTCGTCGGCCTCTTCGTCGGGCCTGTCTACGACAAGGGCTACCTTCGGACCCTCCTTGTTGTCGGCAGTTTCATGGTTGTCTTTGGTCATATGATGCTTAGTCTGTGCAAGGAGTTCTGGCAGGTTGTGCTCGCGCAGGGCTTTGTGGTGGGAATTGGAACAGGCTGCTTGTTTGTGCCCTGCGTTGCCATCATCCCGCAGTACTTCAGTACCAAGCTGGGTGCAGCGATGGGTCTCGCGGCATCTGGCTCCGCACTGGGTGGTGTGATCTACCCTATTGTCCTGTACCGCCTTATCCAAGACATTGGGTTCCCCTGGGCTGTTCGTGTTATTGGTTTCATCGCGCTAGGAACGTTGCTTGTCCCGATATTTGTGATGAAGCTTCGCGTCAAGCCGCCTAGGGTTCGCGCGATGATCGATATGACCGCGTTCAAGGATGTCAGCTACATGGCCTTTGTGTTCACCTCGCTCATCACCTACATGGGTCTCTTCGTCATCCTGTTCTACCTATCGTACTATTCCGAAGCGAACCGGATCACGGACGAATCGCTCGCGTTCTACCTCGTCCCCATCTTCAACGCGGCGTCTGTCTTTGGCCGAACGATCCCCAACAAGATGGCCGACAAGACTGGCCCGTTCAACCTGCTTGTCCCAGCCGCATTGAGCTCCGGTTTGCTGATGCTGTGTATGATGGCCGTGCACTCCAAGGGCGCAATCATTGTCATGGCGTTGCTATCTGGTTTCATGAGCGGTGCCCTCATCGGTCTTCCACCCGTGTGTCTGGCGATGCTGACGGCGGACAAATCGCGACTCGGAACGCGTATTGGAATGGGATATGCGATCATCGCTCTCGGTGTGCTAATCAGTGGACCCAGTAGTGGTGCGATTCTGAGAAGCGGTGCCTCGCTGGACTGGCATGCGTTGTGGACATTCGGAGGCGTGCCGACTTGCGTGTCTGGGGTGATGTATGCGGCGATTCGGATGGCCAAGTATGGTCCTGGGCTTATGGTCAAGGCGTGATTTCTTTTGTGCTTGTATAGAGACGTTGAACGCAGATGCAGACTGTCAGAATGTCAAGTTGTCAGCAGATAAACAGATATTATGTAATGTTTAGTCCCGTGATCAAGTATTGAACCATTAAGCACTGCTGTAGAGTAGTCACATGATGTATATTGCATAAGTAAACAAGTGTAATTGGTGCCTTCAGAAGAAATTCGGGAGACTTGAGCAGAGTAGAAAGTGTTTTATGTCTATGAGAGATTTCAGTTCTCGTCGCGGTGCTGCTGATTAGACACGTAGAGCATTGACTGGAGTTTAGTGATGGAGATATATATCTTGCGTGCTACGGGGAGACATACATTCGCTAGGTTCTGCTACAGTCGGTAGCCCTCGCTGTCTTTCAAAAGCAAACTAAGAGTGACTATAGCCTTACTACAAGTACATACACACCTAATACTTTAAGAAGAGCTTGCATCACTTATTTACTGAATTTGTGCGTGTTGCCTCCCGAGCGCCCTTCTGTTTACCATACGCGCTGTGGAATAAGTTACTTGTATGCCTTCATGCCTCAGGCAGAATCAGCCCACCAAGAGGCGGACAGTGAAGTAGGGCACGTGATTGAAAGGATACCCAGGTACATTTGATACTGCCGGCGTATGTTTTATCCTCATATGCCAGCGCTCACATATGACAGACACGGGACTTTATGCTCTGGTTGTGTTGTCAATTGGCCCCTGTCCGTACTTCCTCGGTTCATATAGCACAGATTGAACAACTTGGCAGAACAACCAGCATTTGTATCTATAGCATATCAACCTCTCAAGCAGCAGTCCTCACTCCACACTTGAACGGTTGAACAGAAGCACGCTCCAAATCCCACACTCCCGCCTCAACAAACGGATTCTTTCCCACAATATCCCGCACCTCCTTCTCTGAACCGGCTCGGAACATCATCACGCTGCCTGTAATCGGTAACGGGTCGCTTGGAGACTTGGGGTGTTCTGCGAGGGTAGGACCGGCAAAGACAATGGTCTGGTCCACGACGTAGGGCTTCAAATGAGCGAGATGCGCATCGCGGGTTTTGGCCCATGCGTCCAGGTTATCTTGGCTGATGGGGATTTGGACGAGCCAGTCGTAGATTTCGGACATCTTGTTACTGAACTTTGGGTGGTAATGCGCGTAGGTTGAGGAATGGAAGTTTGTAGTGGTCTTGGTAGTAGGCTGATGTCGTTCAACAGCGGCTTTGCTTTATGTTGGATATCTTGGACTGGACGGCGACGTCGCGACTAGGTTGGCAACAACTACATTGCACACAGAAAAACCCAGCTATCTGATTCGTGTTCGAGTGCTGACAGATGAGCCACTGAGCTGCGTTTGGGGGCCAAGGATACGGCACTTCTCGGAGTTACTTTTTGATCTGCTATCTCTGGGGATTTTCCCGTATCCACGACTAAACTTGCTAAAATGATAGTATAATAAGGTAGAGTATAGGAATGGTATTATATCACAATGACCATAACTAATCCACAACTACCAGGGGCTGAAAGTGCATACGGACTAACTTTGCTGATTCCTGGCCATGTCTTCAGCTACATAGCACTGGAAATCAGAAGTAGGATAAGCAGCGGATAATCGTTATACATTTGAACAGCCCCTCTGTGTAGCCACAATGGACGCCGCATCCCGATGATGACGCTTAATAATGAAGGCATATCACGGCTTTCCCTGATAAAAACGTAACGTAGAATGGTATCCACTGGCAGAATCATTGCTCTTGCCCTCTAAACCCAAACAAAACTACAGACCCAACTTGCACTGTACACGATGGGTAGCCTTGGCGAGACAGAACCAACCTCCATCCCAACAGTGGACATCAGTCCGTTCTTGGACGATAAAGCCTCCCAAAATGCAAAGGACAAGGTGGTAGAGGCCATGCGCGATGCATGCTCCACATTTGGTTTCTTTTACCTGGTCGGGCATGGAATCCCAGAGGAGGACCGCCTACAGATCTTGGAATGTACAAAGCGGTACTTTGACCTTCCCATGGAGGAGAAGATGGAGACTTGGATCGGAAAGGCCATGGGGCGGTCGTTCCGTGGGTATGAACCCCCGGCTCTTCAGATCCACCAAGAGGGTCTCCTCCCGGACACAAAGGAGGTGAGTGCTCTTCAGAATGGAGAGGGAATAGGAATGCTAATGGAAGCAGGGCTACATTCTTGGTCGGGAGACCCCTGCGGATGCGCCAGAGGCTGGCACATTCCACACTGGACCCAACCAGTGGCCCAAGTCCCTCCCCGTTGAGGAATTCAGCGTCCCGATTATGAAATACCATGCTAAGATGATTGAGATGGTGAAGGCCATAGTCAAGGTGTTGGCCGCTGGGCTTCCGAAAGAATGGAATTGTCCGCCAGACGTATTTGATGAGCTGACTGTTAACCCATCGGCGCCCCTGCGACTTTTATACTATGCTCCCCAGCCAGTTGTGAATGAGAATCAATTCGGTGGTATTTATCCATATTCCTCATGCGAATTCTATACTTTGAAAACTGATCAGAGATCTAGTGGGTGCTCACACTGACTTTGGCAACGTCTCTGTGCTTCTCCAAGAGGAGGGCACGGAGGGGCTGGAGGTCTTCTATCCCCCAACTCAAACCTGGGTTCCGGTGCCAGTCAAAGCGCACTCCTATGTCATTAACATGGGAGATATGATGCAGAAGTGGACCGCTGGGTACTACAAGAGCGCGCGCCACAGGGTCGTTAACAACAACACGAAACCCCGGTATAGCGCGCCGTTCTTTATGAATGGAAATTTGGACCTCAAGTGCCATGCTCTAGATGGATCCGGGGAGGTAACTGTTATTGGTGAGCATATTCGCCAGCGGCTGATGGAGACTATCGGCGGCGAGGCAGGGAAGAAATTGGGACTTTGAGTGAACGACACATGTGCTTCTGCGCTTATTGAGAATACTGTTATTGGAGTTCTAAACTACGATCTGAAATGAAATTGCCAGACTTTCAAAGCGCTTTGCAGAGTCAATCTCACGTAATCCTTTAGATCCTTAGAGTACCTTTGACACGACCAGTCTATCTCTAATGGAACATCGCGTAGTGTTGCGAAGATGATGACCAGGCCACAGAACGTGTTATCTGGCCGAGAGGAGCGCGAGAGCTGCAAAGATAGTCTACTGCACTTGTCGACGTGATAATTATATAGTTTGAATATGGTCCAACATAACTACACTATAGAATTACCGTGCTCATTCTAACTACCAAGGCTGGATAGGAGACAGATACTCCCGTACCACATTCCCAACATCAGCATTCCTCTCCCCTTCAATCACCTTTCGAATCGTAGTGCCCCCGATACTGGGATCTTGTGCACCAAGCTTCTTCAGTAGCTCAGTATTACCACCAAGCGAGGTCGCCAACAGACCAGGAGCAACCGCCCACACCTTTACACCATCATTCTTCAAGGCTTTTGCCCACTCTACCATTAACATGTTAAGGCCTGCCTTTGAGGACCGATATCCGACGAACGGTAGTGGTTTGGGGAGTCCAGCTGCTGGGATGACATTCTTCGGATTGTTGGGATCAGACGATGCTTGCAGCGACGACAGTCCACTAGTGATGAAAAGCAACCGAGGATCTTGAGACTTGAGCAGCAAGGGCAGAAACGTGGTGGTCATGATATGTGCGCCTGTGACATTGACGTCCCAGGATTTGCTCCAGGCGTCGCGGGCTGTCATATCCTTGCCAATGTAGGCATCGAAGCTAGCGCCTGTACTGGGTTAGCAGGATGGTAGGTAGGAAAGGGCTCGACGAAGCCTACCTGCATTATTTATGAGGCAATCGACTCGGTCATACTTGGCTGCGATATATTTGAATGCGGCATCAATTGATTCATCGCTTTCGACGTCCACCTGGAACGGCTCCACTGAGCTCTGGGTTGCGTCGGAAGAAACATCTCTCGATGCCTGCTGCGCTTTCTCGAGATTACGACCGCCTAGAAAGATATGGTACTGCTGCTTTGAACTCAGCAGCGATTTGACAGTCTCGAAGCCGATGCCCGTGTTTGCGCCTAGACAGGTCAGCTTGCACTGCTTCTTTTGGACGACAGGTACCTACCGGTGATGACAACAATCTGTTTCGCCTCCATCTTGATTATGTGTTTCTACGTACGTGTTCAACTGGGTTAGCATTAAATATCGAGCCCACAGATGCTTATGCTGCGCCATGGTAGGGCCAAAAGTCGATTTGAAAAGGAAACTCCGATTGGCCCCAATTTTACTGGAATGTCCCCCAGAGCACCATCACGTATATCTACCTCTTGAAATCTTTAGATAGTGTGCTGTAAACCCAATTCCATAGTTGCATTACATCTCATCATGAGCGAAATCCTGGTTATTACCTGCCCCGGCGGCAAACAGTGCTCCCGTCTCATCCCTCTCCTCTACAACAAGGGCAAATTCACCTTGCGACTGGCAGCACACTCTGAGGCCTCTGCAAACAGGCTTAAAGAGCGTTACCCAGACGCCGAGGTTGTACGAACAGATCTGCAATCTCTTTCCGACTGTCGCAAGCTCCTGCATGGCGCAACCGCCGTGAACGCCGTTCTCCCCAGTTTGCACTCCCATGAGAAGGAGATTGGCTTCAACTTGGTCGATGCTGCTGTTGCCGAGTCTAGACGCGAGGGTAATATTTTTAAGCATTTTCTGTTCTCCAGTGTGCTCTGTACGCAGCATAGAAACCTGCTGCAGCATGACCTGAAAAGCTACGTCGAAGAGAGAATCTTCTTGAGCCCTTTGGACTGCTGGACAATTCTCAAGCCGACCAATGTACGTAAACACCAATGAACCTGTCTCCCCAAGCGTTCAGTTACTGAAGAAGCTATCCAGTTTATGAATGCCTATCCCGTGGCTGCTCTCGCAGAACAGGAGCACCCAGTTCTAGAGAAATGGTGGAAGCCCGAGCACAAGAACAGCGTCATCGCGTTGGAAGACCTGGCTGAGGCATCGGCAAAGGTGCTAAACGAACGGGAAAAGCATTACTTGGCCGAGTACCCACTGAGCTCTACAATGCCCGTTTCTGAGACGGAGATTCTCGAAATCATAGAGAAACGTATCGGAAAGAAGATTGAGCTAAAGACACCGTCGTTCGAGACTGGAGTGAACAAATTGACCAAGTCTCTGTACGGAGGAGATGAACAGGGCGAGATTGGACTTGGTGCTGCGAGCGAGGGAGACCTTCGCGGCGACCTTGTGCGTGATACTTTGTCGCATCTGATTTTGTTCTATAACCACCGCGGGCTGAAGGGGAGTCCGAACGTGCTGAGATGGGTTCTGGGGAGGGAGCCAACATCTGTCGCACAGTGGGTTGATTCTGTTGCTCCAAAATAAAGGATTAAACCGATAGACCGATGTAGCCTAGATTGATGAATACATTATGCAGATAAACAAAGGAAATAAACCTTTACTATCACCTCTCGTACACCGACGTTTATGTATATAGCGTGGATGCCTGGAACCGGCGATGATGGAAACCATTCAAAAGGGCTATTAATCTGTCATATGAGGACCATTTCTGAAGGTGAGTGATTACGAGTTGCAGAATATCTGTATCTCCGCTACACAATGAGTTTCTTGTCCTGTGCTTGGGATAAGAGGGAAAGAGGTTATGTTGTGCAGCAGGCAAGTCATACCGCACGTCTGGGAAGAGAAAGCTGTCAGATGAACCATCCTGTCTTCAACGCAATGCTATGACGTTACACAAATTTTGCCAAGCTAGTACAACTAGATAGCTGTAAGCAGTTCCTCCAAGACCCAAGGAGCCGGCGGGCTGGTTCTGCGGCTTAGGTTGACGCAACGCAGTTCCATCTAGCAAGGCCACCCAACAATCGGCAAAAAGAAATATGAGATCATTCTAACGTGCGAAGAGACAATTCCCGGGGAAACTAAGATGGATAGTGAGAATAAGCACCCTGTGGAGTCTCACATAAGCCGGACAATCGTTATTGTTATGGCCCCCATGATATACAAGACTATCTTCCTTCAGGATCTCGACCCCCGCATGATGGATTCTGCAGAGAGGAATGCTCTGTGGAAACGGCCCCTGGCGAATCGTTATGTCTTGATTGACAACACGTTTGGTAATGGAGCTGATGGCGACGATATCTGGTTGAATCAGCTGGGAACCGGAGTTTCCAGTGATGAGGGGATTGGGGCGATAAGGCTGTCTGGGCACTTTGCCACGTGTGTACCTAGCTGAGAGTACTGTCTAGATGGTATTGTCTAGAGAGTGTTGTATAAATATCCAAATCGCCAAGGTGGAGAAGAGCCAACTCCCATACTCTGACTCTGTACCATCAACTTCTCTTTGAGCCTTCAACATGGCTCCATCATTCTCTGCTCAGGCAGAGAGTCTTACTCTCATCTTTGGCCCTCAAGACCCGAACCTCAACGACGCATATCTTCAATCCCTCCGCACCACTCTCCTCAACTCACCTCTTCTCCAATGGCTCGTGCAGACACTACTGCAACTACCTCAAGAATGGGAAAGAATTGCGTCCACCCACCCAGAACTTGGGTCATTCCAAGGCCCGAAATACCTGCAGTTGTTGAATGATTGGGTTAGAAAGGGAACGCTACCAGCGAACCTCTTTCCACTGCCGAATATACTGGTAACCCCGTTGGTTGTGACGACACAGCTGGCTCAGTATACCACGCTTCTGGAACAAATAAAACCATCAATCACAGCAAATGAGCCACTGTGGGGCATTCTGAAACATGGTACTCAGACAGCAGGTCTCTGCACCGGACTGTTGAGCTCTGCTGCCGTGGCAAGCTCAGCTACGCTGGCAGAACTTGAGAAGCACGGCGCCGCTGCTATTCGAATGGCTACGGCGATCGGAGCTCTGGTCGATGCTGGGGACACGGAGGTCGAGGAAGGAGACAAGTGGCAGTCTCTTGCAGTTGGGTGGACCGCGCAGGTCGCGGAGACTGAACTGGCAAGAATCGTGGAGCAATTCTCAGAGGTATGTCCTATCGTCCAACCTTGTGGTTAGCCCCAAACTAATTTTACTTACCAGGCCTACGTATCCGTCATCTCGGACGCTCGCCTCGCCACACTGACCGTGTTGAAGAGCGATGCAGATGCGATTGGAAGACAATTGACAAGTGCGGGCTTCATCTACACAACAACCGCACTGCGCGGTCCATTCCATTGCGGAAACCGCGAGAATCAGGCAGTCGCCCTATTGAATCTCTTCAACTCTGAGCCAACCTTCCAGTTCCCTGGTACTTCGCAGCTCGCCTTCAAAACGCGTGGACCTGGCGGCGAGGAGTTTCCTCTAGATGGAAGCCTTCACCATGCAGCTGCCCGAGCCATGTTGACAGACCAGGCTGACTGGCATAAACTTTTTACTACGCTACACGAGTCTTCCGAAAGCCAGCCGTCCACTATCATTACCTTTGGAAGCCAGCGGTTTGTACCGCAATGGTTCGTCCGCAAGCTGGGAGCGAGACTGGCGCATGCTCTCGACATTGACACTGAATCAGGTCACTTCCCGTCCGCGCTGTATGGACTGTTGGACAGCAGTCAAGACGAGTCTATCGCTGTTGTCGGCATGGCCTGCCACTTCCCTGGTGGTAACGACCTGGAGGAATTCTGGGAAACGGTGTGTGCGGCAAAGTCTCAATGCACCGAGGTGCCCCCGGACCGTGTCGACTTTGACTACGCAGCATGGCGCGAAAACGACAAGCAGCGAAAGTGGTTTGGCAATTTCATCCGTGACTACGACGCTTTCGACCACAAGTTCTTTGGAAAGAGTCCTCGTGAGATGGTGTCAACCGACCCACAGCACCGAATCATGCTGCAAGTGGCTTATCAAGCGGTGCAGCAGTCTGGATACTTCAATAAGCCGGGAAGCAGCAAGCACGTCGGATGTTACGTGGGAATTGGGGTGACGGACTATGAGAACAACATTGCCTGCCACCCGTCAACAGCATACACCGCAACAGGCAACCTCAAGTCCTTCGCAGCAGGTAAGATCAGCCATTTCTTTGGATGGAGTGGACCTGGTGTCACCGTTGACACGGCCTGCTCTTCCTCTGCTCTGGCGGTACACCATGCGTGCAAGGCGATCCTCAGCGGCGAGTGTGATGCCTCTCTCGCTGGAGGTGTCAACGTTATGACCAGTCCTGAATGGTACCAGAACCTAGATGGCGCATCTTTCCTCAGTCCAACTGGTCAATGTAAGCCATTTGACGCGGCTGCTGATGGCTACTGCCGTGGAGAAGGTGCTGGTGCTGTGTTCTTGAAGCGACTGTCCACCGCAGTTCAAGATGGCGACCAGATCCTCGGTGTCATCAGGGGAACGTCGGTAAATCAAAACGAGAACTGCTCAGCCATCACGGCTCCAAGCCTTCGATCTCTCGCCAATGTCTTCAATGGCGTCATCCGCAAGGCACGAGTCGACCCAAAACAGATCTCTGTCGTTGAGGCCCATGGCACCGGTACGCAGGTTGGGGACCGCGCAGAGTATGACAGTGTCCGCACAGTATTGGGCGGACCAGGACGAAGCAGCCCTCTTTCTCTGGGTTCAGTCAAGGGATTGATCGGCCATTTGGAGTGTGCCTCAGGTATTGCTGCTCTGATCAAGGTGTTGTTGATGGTTCAGAACGGCACAATCCCTCCCCAGCCCGGCTTCAACAAGATCAACCCTAAGCTCGAGGCCTTGCCCACCGACAATGTCGATATCTACAAGACTCTCAAGCCATGGGACACAGACTATCGCGCGGCACTATTGAACAACTACGGCGCTTCGGGGTCCAACGCGTCGCTTGTCGTCACCCAGGCTGATTATGCCAATAACAGTACCCTGGCCACAGACGCGGCTGTTGGAAGACGCCCATTCTGGTTCTCTGGCATTGACGATCAATCCCTGCGTTCATATAGCGCCAAGTTTTTGCAACTGCTGCGGTCGCGCAAGGCAAGCGATCCTCGCTTCACTATTGCCAACATGTCCTTCCAACTCGCACGCCAGTCGAATCGCGATCTGGGACAAGCACTGATCTTCAGCTCCTCCTCCATCGATGAGCTAGAAGCAAAACTGGCCGACTTTGCAGCTGGAGGAAAGACATTGACATCAACTACGCGGGTCTCGCCGTCGCGACCGGTCATTCTATGCTTCGGAGGGCAAAGGTCTAGCTTTGTCGGTCTGGATCGTGAGGTATACGACGGCTTCGAGCTGCTTCGGAGCCATCTCGACCGCTGCCACAAGACCTCTTTGGCTCTGGGACTCGCCGACATCCTTCCTGGAGTTTTCGAAAAGACACCAAGGAGCAGTATTGTCGAGTTGCAGATCATGCAGTTTGCTCTGCAGTATTCATGCGCAATGGCTTGGATTGACAGTGGCATCCAGGTTGCTGCCTTGGTCGGCCACAGCTTTGGCGAGCTGACTGCCATGTGCGTTTCAGGGACGCTGTCTCTGGAGGACACGCTGAAGGTGATTGCTGGCCGCGCTCGTATCATCGAGGAGAAATGGGGGGCAGAGAGGGGCTCCATGATGGCCGTGGATGGCAAGCTGGAACTTGTGCAGAAGCTACTCCGCGATGCCCACGAGAGCAGCCCTACAGAGCCCGCCGTGACTATTGCCTGTTTCAATGGTCCTCGGCAGTTTACCCTCGCTGGCACAACAAGTGCAATTGAAACTGTCCGCGAGACACTATCCAAGGATCAGAGTTTGTCATCGATCAAGGCGAAGCTGCTGGAAACCACACATGCCTTCCACTCGACCTTAGTAGAGCCACTCATGCCAGATCTCGAAAAGGTTGGGCAAGAATTGATCTTCCGCACACCAACTATTGACCATGAAAGGGCCACCCAGGATGGTGTCAGCAGTCCGCCATCTTTCAGCGTCTTTGCCTCGCACATGAGAGAGCCTGTACACTTCGACAAGGCAGTGAAGCGACTTGCAGCTCGCTATCCCTCGAGCATCTGGCTGGAAGCAGGCTCCGGCTCAGGTGTCAGCAGTCTCGCAAGTAGGGCAGCTGCATCGAAGAAGATGACCTTCCAATCAATCAACATCACCAGCTCTGGCGCTGTCCAGAGCTTGTCGGATGCTACCCTCAATCTGTGGAAGGAAGGTCTCAACGTCTCGTTCTGGGAACATGTGCGACCATCGCCGACTTTCCCCTTGCTACTCCTGCCCCCCTACCAGTTTGCCAAATCAAGACACTGGCTGGACCGCAAAAAGCTCGAGGCCAAGGTTCCTCTGCCTGCAGCGCCTGTTCAAGAGGCACCCAAGGGTCTGTGGACGTTCATGGGCTATCAAGATACTGGCAAGACTCAGGCGCAATTTCAGATCCATATCACCTCGGACGAATTCCAAGAGTATGTTCGTGCTCACGTTATTGTCCAAACGGCACCAATCTGCCCAAGCATGTTCCAGCAGATCATTGCCAGGGATACATTGGCAACCCTGGCGAGTCCGGACATGCTTCCAGAACTAGAGGGAATGGAGAGCGATGCGCCGCTCTGTCTGGGTGGTTCAAAGTCAGTCTGGCTTGTTGCTGAAAGGCCCGATGCCAGTTCGCTTGCCTGGGATTTCCGCATCATGAGCACTGAATCTGGCACCACCACCCAGCATGTTTCAGGCAAAGTTGCCTTCCGATCGCCCCGAGACTCGGTGCAGGCTTTCTCCACGTATGAGCGTCTGGTGGACCATCGCCGCGCTCTTACCCTGCTCGATGGCAAGGACGCCGAGCAAACCATCCAAGGCAGTCGCAACATTTACAAACTCTTCGCCAACGTGGTGAACTACAAGGAAGAAGGCTACCGTGGGTTGCAGAAACTCGCTGCTACGAGCAACGAGTCGGCTGGCCGCATCATCAAGAAGGATTCTTCCAAGAGCATTCTGGGCGTGGGCCTCGGAGACACTTTCTGTCAAGTTGCAGGTATCTTCCTAAACTGCATGACGGACTGCGACGACGGCAAGATGTATTTGTCCAACCGAGTTGAGCGATGGATCAGGTCCCCTACAGTGCCGCTCGATTCACGGCCAGAGCAATGGGAGGTTTATGCTCGACACCACCAGCCCTCACCCAAGGAATATGTCAGTGATCTGTTTGTCTTTGATGCGGCCAATGGCAAGCTTGTTTGGGTTATCTTGGGTCTTCACTTTGTCGAGGTCTCTATTGCTGGCATGGCCCGGCTCTTGACGCGCTTGTCTGGCGGACAGTCGCCAGCCCAAGTGACAGTCCCAACCCCAGTCGAACCAGAGCCATTGTTGACAAAAGACTTTGGCTACAAGGAAAAGGCTCCGACTCCTGCTGCTGCTACTGCGCCTGCAAGCGTTCCGCCACCAAGCAAAAAGAAAGAAAAGACCCCCAAGTCTTCGGGACGCAACATTCTGGCCGGTGTTCGAGGTCTATTCTGTAACCTGTTGGGTCTGGAGCCTGAAGATATTCAGCCTGACTCTGATCTTGTTGAGCTTGGAATCGATTCGCTGTTGGCAATGGAGGTTGCCCGCGAGGTTGAGAAGGAATTTAGCATCAAGTTCGAGCTGGAGGAGCTCATGGACATGACTGATGTTCGGAGCTTGGTCAACTGCATTGGAGCGAACATGATGGCATCCGACACATCCCAAACAGGCGATGACAGCAGCGACGATTTGGAGATTGCTTCAGCTGAAAGCGAACCTGAAGCCCCCAGGGCTGTCAACGGTGACAGCACCGGCAGGATTGGTCGAGAACAGCTTCCTGCCAGCTCCATTGTCGACACTTTCACTGAGACAAAGCTGTTGACTGATCATTTCATCGAGAACAACCAGCTCGGCGGTTACTCCAACTATATTCAACCAAAGTTGACGGAGCTGGTAATTGTCCATACCCTCGACGCCTTTGACCAGATGGGTTGCTCTGTTCGAGCTGCTCAACCCGGTCAGACCGTCCAGCGCATCTCTCACCTCCCTAAGCACAACCAAGTCGTTGCTGTCTTGTATGGACTGCTGGAGAAAGCACGTCTGATCGACGTCGATGGCCCACAGATGACTCGAACAGCGGTACCAGTGCCATCCAAGTCCGCAGAGCAGATCCTTCAGGAACTTCTGCGCCAGTACCCCGAGCACGCCTATGACCACAAACTCACGAGTTTGACTGGATTCAAACTGGCCGACTGCTTGACAGGAAAGACCGAGGCTATTCAGGTGCTTTTTGGTACCGCCGAGGGTCGAGAGCTCGCCGCAGGGATGTACGGAAAGTCACCGATCAACGTCGCTTGGCTGCGACAGCTGCAGCATTTCTGGGAACAGTTCATGGAGCAACTGCCGCAGGACCGGACAGAGCCCATTAACATCCTTGAGATGGGTTCCGGTACAGGTGGCACAACAGCTTCTCTGGTGCCACTGTTAGCTCGCTCGCGTATCCCAATCCGCTATACCGCGACCGACATTTCACCTTCCCTGGTAGCCGGACTTCGCAAACGATTCAAGGAATACCCCTGGATGCGCTTCGAAGTTGTTGACTGCGAAAAGACGCCATCGAGCCAGCTCTTGGAAAGCCAGCATATCATCCTGGCTACCAACTGCGTGCACGCAACGCACAGTCTCGCGGTGACAACCAAGAACATCCACCGAATGCTAC
This sequence comes from Aspergillus stella-maris, assembly GCF_047715825.1. Lineage (NCBI taxonomy): Eukaryota > Fungi > Ascomycota > Eurotiomycetes > Eurotiales > Aspergillaceae > Aspergillus > Aspergillus stella-maris. The sequence goes on along the minus strand of NW_027396863.1, from coordinate 24,786 downwards.
GTCCTGACGGTTTCCTTATCATGCTCGAAATGACCGAGGCTGTACCGTGGGTAGACTCCGTCTTCGGACTGGTGGAGGGGTGGTGGCTCTTCAATGACGGCCGTTCGCATGCCCTTGCCCAGCCAGACGTCTGGGACAAGACCTTGCGTGCCAACGGATATGGCCATGTGGACTGGTCCGATGGCCACCTGCCCGAGAACTCGATCCAGCGCATCATCATCGCGTTGGCGTCTTCTCAAAGCCACAACAGGGTAGCTATGATCCCCCCAGCTCCTTCGAAGATGCCGACGGCTGACATTGCTTCTCGTCAAGCTATAATCGACTCTCTTGTCGAAAAACACACAACCGACTTTCACGCTCCGACTCCTGCCCCAACCAGCCAGACCAATAAAGGATACTCTCGCTGTGTGCTGGTCACCGGCGCAACAGGTAGTCTGGGTTCACATCTCGTGTCCCATCTGGCTGAGCAACCAAGCGTGGCCAAAGTCATCTGTCTGAATAGGGTGAGCAGTTCAGACGCAACCTCTCGACAACACGAGGCACTGCAATCGAGAAGTCTCATACTTGACGACGAATCATTATCAAAACTCGAGGTCATAGAAACAGACTCTTCAGCACCGAGGCTCGGTCTGTCCATTGACAAATATCACCACCTCGCCAGATCCGTTACAGAGGTTATCCACAACGCATGGGCGATGAGCATGACGCGTCATGTCCGCGGCTTCGAGCCCCAATTCAAGACGATGCGGAACTTGGTCGACCTCTGCCGCGATTGCGCCGACAGCCAGCAGTCAAGCAATGGAAAGATTGGGTTTCAGTTTATCTCTTCCGTCTCCGTCGTGGGCTGTCATCCATTCTTGACCAACCAGGCTGTCGTACCCGAAGAGCGAGTCAATGCCGAGTCTGCTTTGCCAATGGGGTATGCCGATGCAAAGCTTGTATGTGAACATATGCTGGACGAGACGCTGCACAAATACCCTGATATCTTCCGCACAACGGCCGTCCGGGTGGGCCAGATATCGGGGTCGAAGATCAATGGCTATTGGAACCCAGTCGAGCATCTTGTGCACCTGTTCAAATCATCAAAGACTCTTAATGTTCTCCCGGGTCTCCAAGGGGTATGTATTCCATAACTCCTTGATAATAGTGACCGTGCTAATATACCCAGGTACTATCATGGTGTCCAGTCAACGATGTAGCCGCAACACTAGGTGATCTTCTGTTAGCAAAAGAGCCAGCATACCCGATTTACCACATTGAGAATCCTGTGCGACAGCCGTGGGCCGATATGCTGACGATCCTTGCTGATGCGCTGGACATTCCACGCGGCAATGTCGTTCCGTACACGGAATGGCTGTACAGGGTTCGCCAATTTCCTCCCAGCCTGGCAGTCTCTGAAAATCCAGCAGCAAGACTGGCAGACTTTTTCGAGACCGACTTCCTGCGTATGTCGTGTGGTGGCATGATCCTGGACACGACGCGTAGCCGCGAGCATTCGGCGACACTGAAGAGCCTGGGTGCTATTGACCGACAGTTGGTGATGCATTATGCTGGAGCGTGGAAGGATTGTGGTTTCTTGTAATTTAATACAAACATCATGTACTTATGTTTATTTTGTGAGAATTCAGCGTCTACAAGTTTTGTCTGAGAACGCGTCCAGTCACGTGATGATGGGCCATGACAGGGATAATCCGCACTCAATGGAAATCATCCTCTATATTCATTTAATTCCTAGATGAATTATCTTCCACTCTTTTTCTTACTGAATATGCCTGGGTGATAATATGAATGTACATTGTATACCCATAAGGGAATTCGCCAGAAAACCCCAGCCTTCGCCGAGATATATAATGGGTTTTCCACTTGACGAAAAACCCAAGGCTCCTAGGCTGGGATTCCGTATACCTAGCTGCTGGATCTCTGCCAACAGCAGTATATATTGCGTGGTCATCTCGACTTGGATCATGATTCTAGACAGAGCCTTTTTGTAGTATAGAGGCTTGGGATAAGGTGATTAAGCCAGACCCCTATCTGACTACTAAGTACAACTGTCAACGACGGGCCGAGACCCTTCAAAATTTTCAGACTCCACTCGGGCCGCGACCGATCGATTGATAGCGTTCGGGATCCCGGCACAGGCACACCTATCTCTCTATCTATAGTCTAGACCTGTCTATACTAATTCTATACTAGGCTAGAAAAAAAAAGTATCATGAGACCTCTGGGCCACGTCCACGCGCGCCTACCCTCTGATATTTAATCATTCCCTTGCATCTTCTATCATGTCTCTCCACCACATTCACCCCAGGTCTTTTGACTGTTATTTTCATCAGCCTAGATAAAACTCTGTGGCTCAACAGGAATGGCGCCTCTGCATCTGGTCAAGGGCGTGAGTACTGGTTCTGCCAATACCGTCGATATTCAGTGAGCTTACCTAGTCCCTTCACGAGTTTTTGAGCCTTGTACATATCTAACTGCTACCATCCTCAGACTTGACAAAGACTTTGTTTCTTTTGAAGGCACCGCACACGAAGCGCTGGCCGCGTACCTGAGCGGCCACCTTGTCCTTCGCATCAACGAACCCCTGACCGTCAAATATATCCGACTGCATCTCACTGGCGTGCGGCGTGTATCGTGAGTTCAACTGGGAAAGGTTCCACGCTCAGCGTTAACTGGTATACTAGTCTACCAACAAAGTCAGGATGGGGGAAGACCTCGAGCGAGGAGAAGTTTTACAGTCGGTCGTGGGAGTTTCATGACGCCTGCCAATCATCACCACAGCTTCTCCCGTCGGGAGAGTGCAAGTTTCCATTCAACGTTGTCCTCGATGGGTCACTGCCGGAGAGCGTGGAGGGTGTCAAGGAAGCTTCAGTTGTATACACGTTTACCGCAGAGATTGGTCGCAAGCATGGCAAGCCCATCATTTTTTGCAAGCCTCTACGGGTTATCCGCGTCGCCGACACATATGTTCATGAACAGGTAATGCTCCTCTAACATCAATAATCTTGGCCACCAGCTCATTATGTATAGGCCCTTGATGAGACGTGGTTGTCCAAGCTCGCATACCGGCTGTTCATCCCCAATACGCACGTGGCGTTTGGGACCTCGATTGAAATGAACTATAGCTTTATTCCTCTACTGCGAGGCCTGAAAATCGACTATATCGAGTCGCAAGTTCTGGAATTCCGAGAGTTTGCCTTTAACGGCGCCGACGTTGTCTCCGGCAGAGACCCGTTGACCGTGACTGTGCTCTCTAGCGACACCTTTACTATGGACGACACAGCAGAAGACACAATCAAAGGGGCAGATGGGTACCAATTCGTGCGCCGCCTCCACCTCCCTAGAACACTCGGTCAGTGTCTTCAAGATGCGGATATGCCGGGCGTTCGCATCAAACACAAGATCCGAGTAGTGGTCCGCATGAGCAATCCTGATGGCCATCCAAGTGAATTGCGATTGAGGATTCCAATGTCGGTATACCTGTCGGCGCAGTATCGAGTATGGGAGGGTCCGTCATACGAAGAAGTGCTGCCCTCACCAGAAATACTTGGACTCAATGACGAGGTCCCCCCGGCGTATGGGAAGCATGAGTTGGATCGCTTGGTCGAGGCGCAGGCGCTGTCGGCATGATTTTAAGAGCTCTGTATCAAATTACTGGCGTTACGGGGTGGATAATGACATAGACCATAAGATTAATATTAATGTTGATGAATGTATTACTTGCAGAAATGCTGTCATAATGGATAGTAACCCTGATATCCGCACACGCTGGACGCGTGTCAGTAGTCCAGCTCTATACAGGCGATTGTATGAGGATCTGTCCCTCTCGCATTCAGAAGACAATAATGCCACCTTTCCGTCCCGTTGTTCTGGTAGAGATTCTCATGATCATACTTTGCCTTATAGAGCTTTGTTCCCTTTGGCACACCCACGATGCGTTCCAAGGAGTGAAACACTTCGGATTTCCAATTGATGTCGATGTCCAATTCCTTGAAGAACATATTACAGCGGACAAGTGTCAGCCAGCAATGAGTCAGATATTTGAGGAGCGCGTCTTGATTCCGCGGATGAAGAGGGTCATGGGGCACGATCAGACGGCGCTGGGCCGTGCCGTACCCTGCCAGTTCCATGATGTCCAGGGCCAGTTCCGGGGGTAGACCACAAGAGCCGAGAATTGTGTAGACATCCGACACGCTGTTATATGAGCTCAGATGAGGAGCAGGCTCTGAGGCGTTGAGAAGGACGTGCAATGGCACTTGACCGAAAGGAACCTCATGGTAGCGAAGGAATGGTCCCTTTGTTTCCATTTCATGGCGTCTGACTGGATGTATTTGGCGAATCCGGGCCATGTTAGGTCAACTTCGGGCGATACGAGGAATCCTCCCTTGTCCCAAAAGTCTCTCTGGAAGTGGTCTTCAGGAATGCCAAAGAACTGTTGGTGTGAATATGATGCGGTCGGGTTGTACTCTGACGTATTGCAAAGGTAAAGCATTCGCTGATAAATGCTGGTATTTCGGTACTCGTCCCCCAATTCGAGGTGTTTGAGACCAAGCGATCCCTGTCTTTCGCACCCTGACTGGGGATTTCATAGGGCGGGAAAGCTGTAGTGTCTGCAACGTCCTCCTATGTTCATCATCTTGGCTGCCCGCGGAAGCGGTCCTCTGTGCCTGTAAATTTGCTACCATTTTCCCTCTCGCAAGATTCAACGCAGATACTGGAGTCTATTAAATCGTGTCATAAGTTGACCGATACACATGCACTGACCTATTAAGAGCCTCGCAATCGAGCTTTTCTCCATCACCATGCTCATGCAAAGACAAATGAAGGTTCTCATACCCTGAATCCCTTCTGCCTCGATCGCGTCGTGTAAGCCAGTTGACGCTATGAAGAAGTAATTGCCGCGAGCCTCGTCTGGAATAACATCAACCTTGTAATGACTGCCTATTGCGGCGAGGGCACAGAGCTCGCATATATCCTGCATAGAGGCGCTATCACTATCATATACATTGTCCAGTAGCTGTGACGCCTTCTCCTCTGTTGTGACGTAAATCAGGGTCGCGGCGCATTGGAAGAATGCGTCTAGGGCTTGCTGAGTGACATGTTTCTCAGGGAGCTTATGCCGGTGATTCAACTGGACTTGTCTGTAAGGCATTTCCAGGGAGCCGGAAATTGGGTGTGTAGCAGTAGCAGCATAGAACATATGCTGAAGGTCTTCCTCTGATGAGGATTGCTCCCTGGCACGATCTCCGCTAGCGGTTCTGCCTAATGTCGCGACTGATGCACTGGTCTCTAACTGAGGGTGCTCTGGCAAGGCTTGCTGCGCCGCGGCTGGTGGTTGCTCCTCCTGCTGCTCCAGCGACTGATCAATGAACGGATTTGGCTGGTGGACAGCGCCATCCGCGCGATTAACGCTCAACTGCTGCACAAGCTGCTCGAGGTGTGCGTTTCGCGCCTCCAGCGCCTTAACTTGCGCCTTCCAGTCTTCCCTCCTCCGGCCGTCGGGCTACGAGTATTCGCACGGTATCTTGGAAGCGGAACAGTTTGCGCAGGGCGTCGCGCCATTGCACTTTGTCGAGTGGGTCAGTCTTTGCACAATAGAGGTGTCAAAGCAAGGTACGTACGCGTTTTCGCAGCAACCGACATTTATCGCAAGGCCCGCGTCGTCTTTGTGCGTGTCGACTTTGTGATGCGACTTGAGTTGTTGATTGGGATGGCTTCTGGGAGTGGTGGGCCTCTGGGCGCGAGGGGCTGGTGTCTGCTCATCTTGGTTCTCTTGTCTTGATTCTATCCACTTGTTGACAGCTTGAGTAGGAACATCCACAATGGAGGATTATTTCGCCACCTTGAAATTTTGAAGTGTGGCAAAAAAGAAGCAAATATAGAACCCCCCAACATGTCCAGTGGCACAACTTTACAGCCAATGATGACGATGGACAAGGCTACTGATATCATCAAGCTACTCTTTAATCAGTCAGCATAATGTATCATATGCAAAGAGACCTGTGAAAGAAACCAATTATTTGACAGCCAGAATAGTAGCCCTTACTAATGAGGGTTGACCCTTTTGGGTCCAGTGGCAAAATTCGATATTGATACGAAAGTATGAGACCACGTGATCTCTAGCTGCCAAGCTACTCCAACCCCCTGAGGATTCGACCCCTCAATAGATATAGAAGACATCGTCAAGAAGAGTCTATCGAATCAATAGAATTGAGCCCTATCGTTAAAGGCATCCGCTCCTTAGTAGGCTACGTGCGTGTAGTCGATACAGACGTCATTCTGCCCCTCTCCTTCCCCTGGGCCTGTACGATTCGTAACAGATATTATTCCAGGCTCAGTCACGTGCATGACAGCTGCCAAGACCTGGATAACACCTCAGGCATCAAAGCCTTACTATCCTGCATGGCACTGGTATGTATATATATATATTTCTTAGTCTAACAGGATGTTAAAGCAGGAAGTAATACAAAAGCTAGCAGGTAGCTGGAATGTATTACTTCTTAGGAAGCTTTCCATCTCCAACTAAACAGGACGATTATGACCCAGCAAAAATTATCGGGACAATCAACAAGGGCAAGTTAACTGCCTTGGACAATACAGGCATAGATTTGACATGCAACTGTGCCTGTTTAGCAATCAAATCAAGACTTGGAAGAAAACGGGAGCATAATATGCATACAAGCAACATCTCTCAAGGAAAGCTATTGGCCAGAAATTTCATCCTATTGAAAATCCTGGTACCACCATAGCACGTAAAGAGAGTCCGTATTCTGCAACGGCGGTGATTGCCAGTAACGAACCTGCGTTCCAGTTCTTGCGACACTTTCAAACCCATACAAGTCAGTGAAGTCGGCAGTAATACCAACTGCATAGACCCGAGCTCCAGACTGGCCTGTAAGATCTGTATTCATCCCCGCCATGATTTTGTTGATATCACTTATCACTCGACCCTGAAAACTGTTCACCGTGTTGCTGAAGAAATCCTGATATTCTCCTCCACATTTCAACTCGACGCCGATCCTCTGGTAGCTTTCAGATGGGTGGGGGTTGATGTCTGGATCGTAAAATTCCATGCGATGTTTGCACCAAAGGTCGATGGACTGGCTGGGGTTTTGAAACACGGCTTGTTCTCTGTCAACGTAGTAGGGACTCGACTGGGGAATGAAATTGGCCAGCTCGGCCTGCAGCCAGCCTTCCCAGCCGCCTTTCATGCCAGTTTGCTGCCAAATCAGTTGGCGGTTGTACTCGACAAAGCTGACAATGGCTGATAGGACACCGCTCTCCTGGATCTCTCTGGGGTGGGCCTCCGGAATCTCTTGGTTGCTCATGTTTGGAGGAGAGGCTTTTGTAGGTCTTGCGTAATGCGGGTTTTATAAGTGTATCTAAAGTAAAGGATTGATATGTGTTCCTATCACTATAAAGATTGAGATTGGAAAGGAAAAAGGAAACCACGAGACTTTTTAGCCAGGACCGTTAAGTAGACACACCCCCTCTCTGGTCAGCCGTCATATAACAAAATAGACCTGCGCCCGAGCCCCATATATACGAGCCTAGCAGACCAATCAAATTTTTAGATATCCAAGGCTGTGCTGTAGAATGGCTTGGCTGGCGTTGGGAGGGTTACTGCCAAAATCAGCCTGCTGAAGATAAGACTATTGGGCATCAACTTGGGCAGTGCAAATATAATTCCAAACGGCTACTGCTTAGCTGTATTATAATTACTTTCTTTTTTTGTCAAGGATTGGGAGATGCCACGGCCGTTCGGTTAGAAAGGCGCCAATAGTAACAAGGCTCACGTCAGTCAGTCATGGATGTTGCACAGGTCCTTCTGGTTCCACTTGTCAATATCTATCGCTGAGGCTGGAATGCCAAGTAGTCAAGGCGTACCTACAGGGGCTGTGCCGCATAATTCAGCAATGTTCCATTTGCGTCTATGTTGCCCAGGATGGTAGGTACACTGCGCAATCATATTATCCAATACAGGCGCCCAGTTATGCTTTAAGTGTGTATGCAGTGGTACAACACCAAAGCTATACAGATGCCTGGCCCACCCTCCCATGTGCACCAATCCTGGTAGAATCAATTGGCCCTGTCAGGTCATGGAATCAAGTAGCATGCAAAAGCAGAGCATGCATTTTCGTCATGTTAGCACTAACAAGTAAGGTTTGGCTAGAAAATTTCAACAAAGAACTAGAGTACAATGGTTGATGCGGCTCTTGTTTGTATCCTTTGAGTGCTCGGCATGCCACCATGTGTATGGTTTTAACCCCGCGCCATAATTCATTTGCTAATGAATGTAAAGGTAGAAAGAAAGGCGATGCGAAGGAGTGGTAGGCAAAGTAGGTGGCTGTAATTTTCTTTATTCCATGGAGTTTAGGTATCTAAGCAATAACATACATTCATAATAGATAAGAAAGCTTGGATATTAGCAAACCCCCTTTCTTAAGACCTGGTGGTCCAGCTCTTTCTTGATCTTCCCAAGAAACACCGCAACCTGCTCATCACTCCAATATGCCTCATTATAGCTCAATCTAACTGCTAGTTGTTCTTGGAACGTCTGAACAACGAGATACATGATAGGCGTCATGGGAATGAGTGCTATCCAGGCCTCCGTGAGCTCCAACGGCCCGTATGTTGAGCCGAAGAGAGGCGAGATATCACCGATGAAGCTGGCGAAAAACGGAGGTTCCTTCCCCAGGAGAAGCGGAAGAGAATCCTGGAGACAAGAGATAGACTCTCCCTCGATTTTATCCTTGATTTCAGCAATATTGCGATACTTGCCCTTTTGGGCAATGGCCGTGTTCTAGTAGTCAGTGGCCTGGATCTGATAGAGCCAGAGGCTGATGCGAGATGCAAATGTTCTCCCACCGATTGAGCTCGGAAGAGAATGGTCACAGCGGTCGCGAAGATTGAATCTAGTTACCGAAGTGTGTATATCCTGATGAGCAGACACGGTCATACTATTGCAGGCTTGAAGTAGGACAGCGTAGATGAGCGCCGTCAGTCCTAATCCAGTTTCACGGCCTTGCTGCCGGATCTTTGCGGTCTTGCTTTCGGAGAACTGCAGTCCCTGTAACCTCCCGGGTTTCGGTGTCGACGCTTTGCTAAGGATGGGTATTCCCAGTTCCTGAGAGCTTGGACGGATTGGAAAGTTTATGTCGTCGTTGCCGACTGATCGTTGGATTCTCGCGGCCTCTCGACGCAGGGGAAGTTCGCGCGCCCCCCTCCCTGCCCCCTCGGGGGGCCTCCCTGGAGTCCACGGCGTCTTGGAGTCCACGCTGGAGTCCATGGCATCTTGGTAAAGTCCATGGTAGAGTACACAGTACTTCCCCAGAGTGCATGGTATTCTGGTGAAGCTTATAAAAAAGTATATGGCATTTTCTCCAGAGTTTCTAGTAGTATATTGAATTTATTTATAATGAATACAGGCCCAGGGGAAGGAGGGTAGAATGACGTCTGTATCGACTGCACGCACGTAGCCTACTAAGGAGCGGATGCTTCTATCAATAGGGCTCAATTCTATTGCTTCAATAGACTCTTCTTGACGATATCTCTCCGCTACATGGAGGGGTCGAATCCTCAGGGGGTTGGAGTAACTAGCGGCCATGCTGCTAGTGATCACGTAATCTCACAGATTCGTATCAATTTCCAGTCTAAATAAGAAGCCCGAGAGATGACAATCTCTTGTTTGGACGAGGCCACGTCACCTGTAACCTGCAACCAACTCCAGACCTTCAACAGCACGAACCCCCACCATGGCCCGCCTGATGTCCTTTCCCCCAGAAATCCTCGACCGACTTTTCTTTTATGCTGATTCGACGACGCGCAAGAACCTGCGATGCTCCAGCCACGTTCTCAGCGCCATTGGTCAGCGCTGGGTCTTTGACTGTCTGACCGTGAGTCTGACCGATGCGAGCTGCGACCGACTAGACCACATTATCAGCAGACCCGTGCTTGCCAAGTGCGTGACCAAGCTTTATATGAACACGTGGAATCTGGACGACAAGGTTAGTGATTGGGATTACTTGCAAGAGTTCCAATATCAAGAGAATGGTCGGTCCAGAACCAGCCTTGGGGAGCGTTTATGGAACGCGTTTGACCGTCTCAAAGAGCTTCCTCGCCTGGAGAGTCTTATTCTCCGGTTTCATGACGATTGTGGCGAGACTGAATTTGACAACTGTCTCCAGGGTCTCGCCGTTAGGGATGTAATATTGACGCGATTTCTGTCTGCAGTGGTTGCTCTGCCCCGGCCTCTGCGGGAGTTGGGCCTGCTGGACTTCCAAAATGTTTATTTCAATGAGACCCAAACCGCAGCAAATCGCAACAAGGTCCTGAACAGCCTCCAAATTTTGAGGCTTGATGTCACCAATGTTGATCGGGAAGAGAGCCAGTTCGTCCATGTATGTGCATTGAGACCCTTCTGTTGCACTTGCAAACTTCGCCTTTTTTTGTCCTAATATAGGCCTGAAATGCACAGGACTGCTACCGCAAACTGCCACGCTCCTGGCTGAAGCCCACGATGGCCAACCTCGAGCACTTGACGTTATACTCTCGCCTACGTGCCGGTTTCTGCCCAAAACTAGACCTGCGTGGCCTGCATTTCCCGCGCTTAAGATCGCTTTCTCTCGGCAATTACGCCTTCATGCATGACTCGCAGCTAGAATGGATTCTTTCGCACGGCCCGACCCTTCTCGAGCTCTACCTGGATCAATGCACTATCATTTATGAGGCAGCACTCTCTTTTAATGTCGATGAGCCGATCCCCGTTTCGGCCACCATCCTTTCCTTGGAAGACTTTCACCCGCATCCGGACCTGGTGGTCGACCGACTCTACGCCTCGTACAGCGGACGCTGGGCCGATTACTTTCGGGCCTTCGAAAACGCCCTCCCCCATCTACGGCACTTCCGGTTTGGATTCACGCCGGGGAGGTGGACCAGGAGGATTTTGCCGTTTGAACAAGACACGCAGATTGCGATTGGATTCCATCAACAGTGCTACATGGTCTTTTGTGACAAAACTTTATGGCCCGTGTATCTGCGGAAGATGAAGTGGAGATACGACTCGGGTGGGCATGAGAGACGCAAGGATGAGAAACCCTTGATGCCGTCTAACGAAGACCGCAGCGCTTTATTGGAGTTGTGTGCTAAGGTCGGGCAGTCACTCAAACTACATGAAGGGGAGTTCTTGAACCCAGAATAAGGATAGCATCTCCTGACAACAGACCTATCTAAGTTGTACATAAACCTTTGTCAATGCCTGTTTTACATGAGGGAATGGTCGAACTTGTTCTCCTGCTTCGTTTTCCTTATACTCGTTCACTCTGACCCTGGCCACTATCTCGGCCTTGAATGGCAACGCGGGATGGCTCCAGATATGGTTGACAGCATCATGATAGCATTCAATATTGATCCCCCTGAAACCTTTCCAGGCCGCCTCCCACATCAGCCAGTGGGCCATGGTCTTGGTGATGCCCGCGTTCATGTAATCTGTCCGTGTGGCCGTCCCCATCCGCTTCAGCACCTGTCTGGGTCCTTTTGCTTCCCATGTGCCTGGGTCCCTTGTATCTCCAGCATCGAGGAAGGCAGCAAAGACCGGGAACTGAGGCAAAGCGTCCGGCTCGAAAAGGGGCACCACTTGTCGCATATCGATTGGGTCCGCAGCGTCAAATGCGAGGGCGATGGAAGCCAGTGGAAAATCCATTCGTTCAAGGATGTCATCGCCAGTTAAGCTGGAATCCCACTCCTCTTCCCAGTACATGGCCCCTCCTGTTGCTGCAGACTCCGTTCGTTTGAATCGATACTCGGTGTCAAACACCCCGTAGGAGAGACCGGAGTCAATTTGGTGCTGGACCAGATACGTGGCGCCATTGAAGGTCGCTCGGAATCGTTCAGTCTGGTTCTCGGGGTAGAGCTCGGCCCACACGGGGGAGTGAAAGACGTTGCTGTGGCTGATGATCGCTTTGGCCCATTCGAGATGTTTGGGCTCGAGCTTGCGGATCTCAAAGTGGGAATCGATCTTGATCGGGTTCGTCATGATAAAGATCAACGGTTTCGAGATGAAATGACGGGTGGCCTACTCGATGGGAGAAGGAGTCTTTAAAGTGATCATCGTCTCACATCAGCACTAATGCCCGACCGCATGCAACCCCAACCCCGCCATCCCCTGCTTTGACCTGATCCAACCAGTCAATATCTTAGTCTGCATTTGTCCGACCGAGCAGTTCTGGATGGATTCTCTTAGTCCAGTTCGAGATCGTGTATCTGTACTGCAGATCCTACTGCCAGCTGTTTCCCTTCCATGGGAGATGTTGACGCAGCTGGCATAAATACTGGACATTGACCAGCTGGCATAAATATCAGACATTGACCAACCCCTCCCACGCTTTCCAGTCCTCATCTCGTCGACAGCCTTTCAAAATGACTACCCTCTCCCCTCTTTCTGAGCCCGTCCCTGGCGGCTTCCGCTGGATCATCACCCCCGAAGAGCGAGCACACATCGGCTCTTTACTTGACTGCCATGGTATTCCTTCCTTTCAATGTCTCCAAGGCCCTCAGCTCTAAGTAAAATACCCAGGCTCCGACATCTCGCGCCCGGCCACGCTCATGGTGCAAGACCACAAAATCTGCACCGGCTGTGGCAAGCACTCTGGCCTTGATGACTTGATCCAAAACGCCCTTTCGCTCGGCATCCATTCGGCCTCGTTCATGTTGGATGTGCTCCAGAATGGGCCCAAAAAGGATAGTCCAGCCCATGAGCTGTTTTGCTCGCGGTGTGGCGTGAAACATTCTGAGATGTTCCTTTGGATTCCTTCTAACCCTTGGTTATAATCGTGATGGTGTCTTTAGCTCATTCTTACTCCTGGGCTGCGGCCCTGCATCCATCAAAGTAGCAATCATTGCGCAGCTTTCTCGAGGATTTCCAAATCTTTCTTCTTTAGCTCCTGCTGATATTGCCTGATGTGCGGGTCTGGAATACAAAGATAGCCCATCATTCCCATCTTGTGTCCCGCACGTGGAACCCATTGCCCTCACCGTCCATGTCAACCTCTGCGACAACTTTCTCCTCCAATACCAACTCGTAAATCCTCGCCTTCTCCAAACCTACACTTACATCCTCCGCCTCCGCCTGACATCCTGTAAAGTGCACCTCGTCAAACCCAACAAATGGCACGGGTTCGCCTCCCGACTGGAAGTTCTCAACCACCCATTCTGCGTTTGATCCGACCAGAGTAGCAGTACTCTTCGGCGCACTGACCGTGTTGGTCACTGTGACCCCGGTGCTTTGATTCTCGACAATGCAAACCCCCTGATTCATGTCGGGCGATGTGATGTTGACAGAAAGGACAAGCACATCGCCTGGGGTGACGTAGATTTCGTCATAGTACTCCGCGTACCCTGGGTACCACTCGAACCAAGCGTCGGTGTATGGCTCTCCATTGATGACATAGAAATCCAGTCCCGTCTGTAGAATGGCGGCGGTGTAGGTCGCTCCATCGATTCCCACCCATGCGGAAGCAGCTTGGTATGTGCTGGGGTTTTCTGTCGAGCCGGCAGCCATCGATGTTGGTGTTGGTGTTGGGGCTGTAATGGTAGCTGACACAAAGGAGTAGAAGGTGTTGACAGGGGCATTCTCTAGAACAGCACCGGCCCAGTTGGAGCTATAGGAGGGTTCCGCTTGCTCTTCCAATTGAATATTGAGTGGAATCACCTGCTGAGCGGCGGGTCTGTACTTGATCTCACGCAGAGGGTTGGAAATGCGTTCGCGCCTCGGTCTGCGTGTGTCATTGTGTGGAGATGGTGCGGCCAGGGCGAGCACCAGATGGACAAGGCAGATGGACGCTATGAGAGACTGACAATTGACCTTCATTATTAAAAGAGAAGAATCATGACCGAACATACCACAGGGGGTGGCTTCGAGGTTATATACCGCGACTCGCGCTAGGGCTTTTGCTCGCTTCGACCGAATACGCCCTAATCTAAATAACCCTCGCTACACTTCTTACGAGGCGCTATTCATCTAGTCCTAGCTACTCCCTGCGCTCGGCATTTTGCTTGATGCAATCTAATTACTCTAACCTCGGTCGGGGGACTTAATATTACATCGCCGTCTTGGAAGGTCACTCAACTAGCCGCTCTCATCTGGTTCCCAGTTTTGCTCCAGTTGCCGCCGGCAACGGAGATGACGATGGTCTTGCAGTTGGCGATAGAAGTGCGGCAGAACTGTACAAGGGCCGGGAGATTGAAGCGATTGAGGCGTTGCCGATGGGCTGCAGCGGGCCATTGGTATTTTGGCATCCAGACACATAGTCGACCGTCACATAGCACCCGTCGGCAAAATATGCATGGCCGCAGATCTCACATTGCCCCCCTGACTCTTGGAAAATATGGTCATACGCCCTGGAGACCTGTTAGCTAGCTCACGGACGATCGAGGGGTAAACTGAAAACGTACGCGGCGATTTGCCTTCCCGGCATCTCACAGTCGTCACCTTTGACAAAGACGCCGCATCCGAAGCCGGCATTCTTTCCATCCGTGTAGCATTCTCCTGAGTCGTAACTGTCGTCGGTGGTCCTGTGATGGAACTTAGCACTCGCTGTTTGAATATCAAATCATGCAACATACCCGTAGATTGTGTTGTCCTTGAGAAAGCTCTTGGCCATGTCACAGAACTCGGCGAGGCCATCGAATGACCCACACCGTGATGACCCATGGCAGTCATAGCTGGTCTCGGTAGGCAGTGCGCTCGTCGTGGTGGTTGTTCGTGTGGTGGTCTTGGTCGTCGTCGTTGATGTGGTAGTTGCAAACACAGTCGACCACCAGCTCTCGAGCTGGTCGTCAAGGAAGCTCACAAGAGCAGCATTCGACGTCGTGGCTGATTCCACAATGGTAGCCGTCCCTTCGTCCAGACCGTTCTCGTCCACTGTCTTCGTCGTCGTCGTAGCTGCAGCTGCGCAGGCCGTGATAGTCTCGCATACTGAGGTGACGGTGGTGGTGGAATAGGTGGAGGCGGGGGTCACCAGGGAACTGTGGATGTAGGCAGTGCAGACATCGGCCTCCTCGGCCTCACAGTCTGTATCCTGGGATTGACATCGCTTGCCTTTGCAGATCCCATTCTCACAGTCGTCGCCAGTACAGGTGACTACACGACAATCGCGGCCAGTGCAGACGAAGTCGCTGCTGGAGCACTGCCGGCCAAGGCAACCCCATGAAAGGCAGCGCAGACCAAAGCAGATGCCACTTCCGCCGCTGTCATCGCCGCCGTTGTCGTCGTCATCGTCGTTGTTGTCATCGTCATCTTCTCCACGAGTTATGTCGCAATCTTCCCCTATACAGCCATGATCTTGGCAGTTATCGCCCTCGCAGTGGCCATCTACACAGTCCGCACCAGTACATGCCGTCGGAATGCAGTCTTCCCCAATACAGAGGCGGTTGTGGCAGTCAGACCCTGTACAGCCCCGCTCGATGCAAAGCCCACTCCCGGTACACCCGCCGTTGACGCATCCTGGGCCAGTACATTTGGAGACCGAAGGGGGATTCTCATCGCTGGGGTCAATAAAGCTAGACGCGCTCTCCTCACCGCAGTCGACAAGACAAGGTCCGTCGCAGAAGCTATAGCACTTATGACCGCAGTTCGCGTTGCAAGTAGGACTGGGAGGGCCGCCTATTCGGGTTAGTGCTGTGTTTGCTGATCGAGAGGAGAGACAACTCGCCTTGTTCAAATGTGACTTTTGGATATCCAGTCTCGCTGGAACCGGTGGTCCAAGGCCAGGGTGGGATGCTCACCGTTCGGGTGACAATGGGCAGGTGGGTGACCCCTTCCTCTCCCAGCGGGTTAGGGTCGTTTGTTACCACCACCGGGGGGATTTCCAGACTAGGGGTTAGTGTGGCGACTGTAGAGGTCACGCTGTCGGTCAGATTCCAATTGTAGTAGTTCAACGTCTGGGTGGTGATAGCTGGTAGCGGTATTGTTGTTGACATGATGTACCGGGTGATGGTGGATGTGACTGTGGGGGTCCCATCGACAGTGATGGTCTTCGTGGTGGTCCAAGCCACTTCGAGGGAAGTGGGATAACCGTCTCCAAATCCAATGGTGGTTGGGGCATCGAGAACTGATTTGGGCCAGATGATGCTCACGGGGGCAATGGCCGTGACTGTCGGCGAGTCCCCCAGCACCTCCTCCCCGACGTAGAGAAGGCCAGTCCCGTCACTCCCTCCTTCCAAGTTCGCACCGGCCATGCTGGTATCATCGGGATCGAGACTGTTCGGATTGGTAAGGGAACCCGGTCCACCCATATCCAGAGCCCAGGCGAACAATCCGCCCAGGCATTTGCCGTTGGCGTAGTCGGCTTTTTGCTTCAAAGTTCGAGCATTATCGAAGGAGACCCTGGATAGCGACTTGGGGTTAGATACGAACTACATACATCCTGGGAGCATTCATGGCCACTCACCATTGATCCCTGCCCCAGGTAATCCAGTTCACGGCTGCTTCCTCGTCGTACTGCACATCAGGCGAGTAGCGCTCAATGATCCGGTTAATCTCGTAGTCGGAAAGGACCCCCTCCGTAGCCGTACACTCGCCGGCACGCGCTCCGCCTGAGAACTCGCAGTTGGGAGAGTTACAGGAAGCGTCCTTGAGGGTAAAGGATCTGCCATAGAAGCCAAGACCGAGCAAGACCTTGCTGGGATCGACCCCGTTGCGCCATAGGAGGTTGAGACCGTCGGTAATTTCTAAGAAGGTTGCTTAGCTAGGACATGACCACAGATGAAGAGGCCTACCAGTCAGGTTGGTGTGCGGATTGACAACGGAGCTTGTCCAATCGCTGTTGCCATCCCAGGTACCGTGGATGTCATAGGTCATCACGTTGAGAAAATCCACGTACTCTGCCATTCCGGCCACATCAAAGCCCTTCAGATACCCTGGCTTTCATTAGCAGGGCTCGGGCCTCGCACGAGCTCATCGCTTACAGTATGATGCAGGGAGTGTTGCTGTCAGGCCGTACTTGGTGCCCACGGCTTCACGGAGCTCAGAAAGAAATGTCACGAAGTTGGCCGTGTCTCTGGCGGCACCACCTGCGGAAGCTTAGTGTCTAGAAGAACAGCGGTAGGCGATCTGTGCCCGCTACTGACCTCTGTCATCTGCTGCTGGGTATTCCCAGTCAATGTCAATCCCATCAAACCCGTAATCCTCCAACCAGCTAAGAGCCGAGTCAATGAAGGCTTTGCGGGTGCCTGGGAACCGCGTCATGTCTGAAAAGACCTTGCCCCCGACATCCCAACCTCCAACGGCGATGTAGGTCTTTAATGACGGTTTCTTCTTCTTTAGCGCAACAAAGTTCTTCATGTGTTCTTCGTCGTCAGGATTGGTTGTGGTCATGGTGAACTCAGTCTCGTCAATGCCAGCAAAGGAGTAGAAGAGATGCTGCACATATACAACAAATCGTCTTAGCTTTGTCCGTAATCCCACCAGATCGAAGGAAATCGACCCTAACATACCGTCCAAGGAGCAACATTGATGTCCTCTGGCAAGACAACGTCACACAGTCGCTGGGAGTTCCAGCCTTCATAATATCCAATATAAATATCCTGCGTGGACTGTCCAGAGCATGAACTAGAAAGAATAAGGTTGTTAGCAGGGAACAACTTCTCATTATCCCAAGACTTACGGTACGTTAACTGGGTCACAGCCACTCTGACAGCCAGCACCACAAAAGTCCTCGGTGGTGCCACAGAAACTGGTCCATCGTCAGCAAGATATAGCGACCTCCTCGTGACCTCACAAACCCAAACTCGGAGCAGCAAACGTTCAGGGGACACTCGGTTCCTGGGGTCTCGGCATATTCTCAATCCTTCTTAGCAGCCGTACGCATCGAGATGGAGCAAGCCCTTACCTCCGCACTCGGCAACAGCATCGCAGTTTGAGATGCAAGCATCACCACAAAAGTCAGGTCCAAAGCCGCAGTATCCTTCTTTCGAACAACAACCTGACACGCATTCCTCGGTCTCGGAGCAGGTCCCAGACTGTGCCCAAGTGGACGGGGCAAGTGCAGCGAGCAACACCAACCGCGACCACATCCCAGTAGATGGGAGGAACATGATTGCCTATTACTATCGGTGGGCGGTACCCAGCATTGTACTACAATCTTGATGTGGTTCGCAGGGCAACTTATAGGAAGGCCGCAGGGTCGGCCATCTCGGATTTGGGGTCTCTCCGACCGTAACTCTAATGGACCTGCATTTTAATTTCGAGCAAAACTGCCTAACGCACTCCCATCACAGCCGCACAAATCCTTGTGGCCTTGGCAGGGGTGGCTGCCCGCCAAATTCCGGCGGCGCAGTCTGCTGGTGGGGATCTGTCTAGTATAGCCCCCTGCCACACGGCACGCACAACGACATTGTGGCCGGGATATGACGGGTAATTGGCATTGAGGTTGATGGCAATGCGATAAAAGACGGGGTCTGTGTTGCTACTATCCCAACGTCCTCTAGTGCTACTACCCCGAGGTCATACTGGGCGAGTGGAGAACAATGGATGCAGGCAGGCGCACAAAAGACTGGATAGGTATCAAGACGGCAGCAAGGGCCCGGGGGCCGTGTTTAAGTAGGTTGAGTGCTTCATGCCTTCCCCTTGCAATATTCTCCCAGTACATTGTCACTCATTCCATGATGGTTCTCCCTTCGCGTGTCTCTGCCGGCGTGCCGGGGCTTAGGATGCTTTTCGTGATCTTTACCCTCCTTTCTCTGGCATCATCGTTTCCATTCCATCCAGATCTTCTTGATAGTCAGCTCAACTCTGTCGATGCACCTCGCCATGTCAAGAGGGACGTCTACACCTTCCCGCGGGTCACCTACGGAGATACTTGTTCTGAGGCGCAAAAAACCTACATCGAGCAGGAACTCAACGAGATGATTGACTTGGTGAGTGGATAGAAACGATGCTATTAATATTTAGTCCCTAGCTAAGCTCCTGCGCAGCTCCAGACAACGACCCAGAACATCAACAACCTGCGATTGCACCTCGAGCAACGGGCCCAGCCGCAAAATTGGGGCGCGAACTACGACTACATTTCCAAACTTCTCGCTACATGGCAGGCGTACATGGGGAACATCAAGCTTACTCGGCAAACCCAATCCTACCAGTGGAATCAGCATCTTTATACATTTACTGAGGCCATTGACAAGATGGACCACGTCATCGGTACTTGCGGGCGCCAATGGAACAGTTCCTGGTAACTAACCTGGCTTTCCATAGGCATTTACAACGTCATCCTTAACAAACTGTACTTTGGAGGGCCGGCTGTTCTGTTTCATTGCAACGATGAGCACTACCAACTGACAACCCCTCCCGCGGGCGAAGATCAAACTCGCCGTAAGGATCCCCGGTGACCATCGAACGCAGATCGTGTAAGCTGACGCCTCGGCACCTCAAGGATGGTATTTAGATACACGCCCCGTGGGGGTTTCCGAAGGTTTGCGCCATCTACACGCCACGGGAAGGTTATGCCACGAGGACGACGGGCTGCAAGGATGGGGGATTCAGAATCAAATCAATGGCAAGGACGAGGTTTGTATCTGCCCGGCTGCTTTTGCACGGGCCGCGACCAGACAGAAGCTGGAGGATATCGCCAACACACAGAACGCTTTGAACGGGAAAAAGATCGATGACCTCAAACTACGGGCTATCGTGGGGTCAGTGCTGCATGAACTCACCCATCTGCCAGGGGTCATGGGAACACCGACCGGTAAGCCGCCCCAAAGTAGAGTGGAAGGTACTTACTTACTCTGATTGAATAGCGGACTTGCGATACAATATCAACCCCGGTGGTGGGCGGCCTGCCATGAAAGGAGCTGCATACCGCGGTGCCGGAGTGCGAGCGCTGGCAGCCGGACATCCTCTCCTGACGGCGCAAAACGCAGGTCAGTCTCCCACTACCGTCGGGCTTTAGATCGACCTAACGCTAAACTTCCAGATTCTCTTGCATATCTGGCCATAGCCTCGTGGTACGACGCCTGTAACTGGTCTATGGACATTTGTGGCACAGCGGTCGACAAGCTCCGTCAGGGCAATAAATTCGAGAGGTTTGACTTTGACTGAGGGAGCCAGCGTACCATAGCATCCAGAATAGCATCCAGAATACATCCAGTGAACTGCCCGTGGAACTTCTCCTGCTGAGCCTGCACTATGTCCCACTGCACAGCGAACTCAGCTCCAGTCCCGATGTAGTAAGAGACTTTGCCATCTGTTCTACCCGTAGGCAAGCTCCACATTCTAGTCAGCCATGTTGAGTTTTTCGGAGCAGACTGGCCGCTGCCCGATATCAAAAAGGTGCATTGGAAATTCTCGTTAAGCACGGCTTCAGTCTATGGCCACTTCCCCCTTGCCATCCCGTCATCAAGAGTCATGTCGAAACGGCAGAGGTTTCGATCGAGCACGGTGTCAATCCACATTTGTGGGTGTTTTACACGGGTGACGAGGCGGATCTCGATAACCTCCACAGCTCGATCTGGTACGCAGTGCAGGATCGTAACTGGAGATGTTGAAGTTCCGCGTCTCGAAGGGTGTGCAGCCCGACAGAGAAGATCTTCACCTCACAGAGAAGACCAAATTCAAGCAAGCTATCCGAACTCTAATGGCGTCCTCCTACAACGACCCTCTCAATGGAGACTACGTCACAGGATTTGTGGACCTCGCGGGGAAGCGGCCTGCGGCCGTAATCCGGATTCAATCAGATGTTTTACTTATTCAACCTTATACCCATACATTCGTCGGAGGCGCGGAATCCAGATCCTAACCCAGCTGGTTGATTGTGATGGTTTGTATTGGCTAGAATAACCCAAGTCTCCTTTTCTTCCACTGTAGTCCCATTTTCTTTAGCATTTGTCATAGAAATACGGCATGCCTAGAATGGAAAACCGATGCTACCAGTATACTCCAACAAGGTTCCATCTCTAGCCCTTGCCACTACCCGGTGGGGGGTACGGCATCCCCAATTTCCGAGAGCCTTGTCTTTTTCTCAGGGGAAATCAGGCCACGGGATCACACGGCAACGCTCGGATACGGCCTTGCGTGAGTGGATGAGCCTACCCCTGCATGAACTACAGCGTGTACTCCGTAGTCTCCGTGGTCTAGATAAACAATGACTGACCCCGAAGGATTGTTCCGCGTATTGCCAATGTAACCTCGATCAGGTCCGGTGGAGTTCATATCTGCCAAGGCGGGTCGGTCCGGTTCAACCAGACGCCTCTTTGCTATGATTTGCTGCTGTCTACTCCCTCTTGCTCTTGGCGGGTATCAGATTGATCGTCCCCTGCATGGGGGATGTGATAAGTGGAGTTGTAGCCATGTGAACTGCAACCTCCGAATGCGCCTTCTGTTTTCCCCGCAACTGCTCCTCCAGTAATTGGATGGCTCAGCGCGACCGGTTCATGCGTCTCGGAATTAAGTCTCTGCGTTGGAGTCTAATGTAAGCCGCAGGGTCCTTGGCTCTCGGAGTCCCTTGCCCGCGGGATATCCGGAGCAGTAGAGTCATCAATGGCGTCTGGATTGGCCTAACCCTACCTTTCAAAAGGATTCTCTAGTCGTCCGAGACGTTACAATGGTGTCTAGTCTTGATCACAGGACATCCCTTCCATCGCGCACATAAAGGTGGATTATGGGCCAATACCGGACGAGATCAAGGCCTCTTGCTTGTTGATCACTGCCTACTCCGAGTCACCGTTCGCTAACATGATTGCCATTCAGGGTCTGACTTTGGCTTTTGCCGTGCTGGCTTCGTCCAGCGCCACGATTCTCAGCAAACGTTGGACGAACGGGGACTCTCCCACAGGGGATACTGACCCTGGCGTGACCACGGGCTGCTCCTACTGGGCCAACTCGATTGCTGAGGGCGATACATGTGCGGATCTTCTGCAATACTTCGGTATCACGACCGCGCAGCTGGTTGCATGGGTGAGTATTCCCTTCTGATCCATTCTCAATCTCTGCCACTGACCAATGGGGTTGTTTTTTCTCTCCTTCTAGAACCCATCTCTGTCTCAGTCGGATTGTGAATTGGAAGTTGGGCTCAGCTACTGCGTCGAAGCACCCAATGTCTCTCCCCCGACCACCACGACCAGCACTACTACAACGGGGGCTACCTCGACCACCAAGACCACTACCGTCACTACTACAACAGGGGGTCCATCTCCGACACAGACTGGACTCACCTCAGAATGCAATGACTTTTACCTTGTGGAGAAAGGCGACTATTGTCAAGCCATTGTTGATTTGTACGGAAGCTTTACGTTGGAACAATTCTACGCGTGGAATCCGTGAGTGTCCCCCCTTAACCCCAAGCCAGCCCCCGGCTGACATTTGTCTCTACCAGTGCCGTCAAGAACGACTGTTCTGGGCTCCAAGCCGGTTACTATATTTGCGTCGGGGTCTCTGGATCCATTACCACCACCAAAACAACCTTGACCACAACCACAAGCGCTCCTCCATCGACGACGACTGCCCCCCACTCGCCCCAGCAGAGTGGCATCGCCGAGCATTGTATGCATCTTCGTCCAAGATACCGCAACATCTGCTAACCGCTGCTTAGGCAATGATTATTATTTTGTTGTCTCCGGCGATACGTGTATTGCGATTGCTTCCGGTAATGGGATCTCACTCGCCGACTTCTACGCTTGGAACCCAGCGGTCGGCTCATCGTGCGCTGGCCTCCAAGCTGGATATTACGTCTGCGTTGGCGTCTCTGGTGAATCTCCCTTGTTTCCTATTTTGATCCTTTTCTAAGGTCCCCAGGTGCAAGCACAACAACCAAAACCGCATCAACGACCACGACCGCCACCTCGTCCGGACCGTCCCCGACTCAGTCCGGCATAGCCAGCGACTGCACCACCTTCTATCAAGCTAAGTCCGGCGACAGCTGCTGGACGATCACGAGTGAAGAATACACCTACCTCACCCAGGACCTCTTCTACCAATGGAACCCCGCCGTCGGGTCGACGTGCAGTAACCTCCAGACAGGGTACTACTACTGCGTGGCCACCTCTGATGTCGCACCGATGCCCGACACCATCAGCACCTGTGCCCAGTGGCATCAGGTTGCGAGCGGAGATACGTGCTGGGATATCCAGCAGCAGTACGGGATCACCGCCGCTCAGTTCGGGAGGTGGAACCCCTATGTCGGGTCTGGATGCGCAAGTCTGTGGCTGGGATACTTTGTGTGTGTTGGTGTTTAGGGAACGATGTATGCAAGTAGATAATGCATCTAATGTACCTTGGATGGGCAATGGTTGACTATCCACGGCACTCAACCGGGCAATGACAAGCATACCACTCGATACAAGCATACCCTCTCCGGCTATTCGTAAACACAAGATTTCCTATCGACTTGTGGGAGATGTGCATGTATCTTCGAAATTGTTGTGTGATATATATATCTTATCTACGGTAGGTAAAGGGACGAGTGCCCTTGCCTAAGGTGAATCCTCGTTTTGCCCCCAGTGGCAGGTGAATGGGACATAGAAAAAGAAGAAAGAAGAACAAAAAAGGGAGGGGATTGTTGCAGGAACTCCTTGTTTTCGGCCTGATCTGTGTAGAACTCTCAACAGAACTGTCTCTGCATCCTCCGTAGTTGGGGATTATCTGACTCGACAGTCCCTGTCGGTCGCAGGCAAATCTACCAACAACTGTGAAGGCAGCGAAACTCGCGTTCTATATCACCAAGCACTTCACACGAGTCCGCCATTTAGCTCGCATACAGACTTTCTTTGCGAGAACCGGTGGAACGTTTTCTAATTTGTCTACGCTTCCCCACAGGCCTCTGCCGAATGCGACTCGGACTGGTTCAGACGGAGGAGTTGCAAACCAGTAGAGAAAACCTGACTTTGACTAAGAACAACGCCGCCTCCTGGGAAGCTAATAATTAAACGATAAGTGTATCCTATGCTAATGTGATAACACTCATAGAAAAGAAGTCGATTATGTCAAACCACGGACCAAAGTTGGCCCGCTGGCGACGAGGTCGCCGGCCGGAGGCCTCGACTGTCGCCTGCCTGCTGTCCAGGTGAGACGGGCTTTCTACTGCTATTTATCTACTGTAATGAGGGAGAGGATCTATACTCTCGCTGAGGTCGGTGGCTCTAGCCACCGTCCTCGCCCATCTTGAGTTGGTCAGCCAGTGTTCTTGCCCTTCTCAAGGTGGTCAGCTGATAACCTTGCCAGCCGCGAGTTGTAGCTGTCCCAACCTTGATAATTATAATCCGTGGCTAATATCACATCCTCCCCTACCTGAATTGGAAGTTGCCCTTGATGACTTGTATAAAATGCAAAAACATAAGTATACAAAGGAAAGGGGAGGGTTGTTTAAATACCTTTATTAATACTGCCTGGCTACTAGTAGTCCATATTTCTATCCTCCTTATCAAGCGTCTTCTTATTAACTCCAATGCCTGGTATCTCCTTCTTTAATATCCAAGTCCAGCTGGTAAATAGGACTATACCATGGGAGAGTTTTGTTGTCATAATATATAGCATGAAGGTTAAAAGGCTAATCTAAGTTGTAAAAGTGTTGCACGTAGGCTGCGGCATAACCGCAGCCGCGGCTATAGGATTGATAACCATCACCGCTTCTGCGGTCATGGTCATGAGATTTGATGCCCATCACCATCACCGCAAATTTAAGGTTAACCGCGGTTTAACCATGGTTAGGCCTCGTAATGGTCCGATTCAGGTTCCAAAGGTTGGAACCTCGAACCTGAACCTGAGGTTCTCAGGTTCCGACTTTTGGAACCTGAGTCGGA